>NC_057802.1:40740079-40819882 GCF_018294505.1 Triticum aestivum
GAGAATATGTTGAAAAGAGGTAACTTACAGTAAGGAAGTTAGATAATTCTTACAGATGGCGGTTTGTTGAAGGTACAGAAAGGACTTAGTCTGGTTTGGCTGCAGACGGCCTCCGGTTCATTCAACATTTTCTTGACAGCCTCAGTAATTTCAGCCTCTGTCAGTTGAATATTAATGTGCCGTTGAGGGTCGTTCAAACTCCCTGTGTATTCACACATCAAGCCGGGGCGCCGGCTTAAGGGTAGGATGCTCCAGCTGATCCATCAACGAGCAAAATCAACACATGTTAAACCGTTTGCCATAAAGGCTCTAAGCTTCGACGGCTGTGGGGCATAGATGGCCCTTTCCTTTGCTGTTAACCTCTGAGGAAAAGGATGCATATTGCTAAGGCGTTCAGGGCGGTAACCTGGCAGGGGGTTTTCATCAGTTGGAGATGTATCCTTGCAATAAAACCAGGTCTGGTTCCACTCTTTGGGATGACTGTGGAGCTGGGGATGAGGGAAAGTGACTTCCTTCCTTTTCTGAACCGCCATTCCGCCCAATTCAGTATTGGGTCCATCTGTGAACTCTGTGCGACGGTTTAAGTGAAACAAATCCCTAAACAGTTCAACTGTAGGTTCCTCTTGAAGATAAGCTTCACAGAAGACTTGGAAGTGGCAGATGTTGGTCACAGAATTTGGACCGATGTCCTGAGGGCGAAGTTGAAAACTAGCCAGCACATCTCGGAAGAATTTTAAACCGGGAGGACTGAAGCCTCGGCCAAGATGGTCAACAAAAACGACTACCTCTCCGTCCTTGGGTGTAGGAGGATTTTCCAGGCTAGGGGCCCTCCAGTGGATGACATCTTTCTTGGCTAAAGCGCCTATTGCGACGCATCTATATAACTGATCTTCCGTGACCCAGGAAGGAGCCCAGTTGCATTCATAGACTTGTTTGGCCATTTCAACGGAGGCTGACACATGATTATTACCGGTTTAAGATTTATAATGGATAGAATAAAAGCGATGCAAGTTAAAGCAGAGATGTGCACTTATTGTTAAACCGGAATCAGACATGGGCGATGTACAAAGATAAAGCGGTTTGGCGGTTCAATAGGGGACTAATGGTACCTACCGGATTATCATTTATGAGATTAAACCGCCAATTCTAGAATATAAGGTACAGATCTAAAGTACTTAAGTGAGGGAAAAACAAGTTTCGCAGATTGATGTGATAAATTTCAGAGCTGTGGTATGACAGAAAACTAGGAAAAATCTAGACCTAATTTCAAGTGCATAAAACAGTTTGGCAAAGTCCACATGAGTTCTGTGTAAAGGAGAAGATCTAATCAGGAAAAAGAGGACTATGGCTACGGCCGCATAAGAAGTGCCAGATCTAGCTAGTCGTTTGTGTTAACGAGAGGAACAGGGAAGAACCATGCCAAGAACTTTGAAGAACTATGACGAACACTGAACCCTAATGGTGGATCTGGAATAAGGAGAAGAGGAACTTACTTGAACTGAGGAAGCAGCGGAGGATTGTCGCGTGTCTCTGGTACGGTCAGGTTGATGCAGCGGCCGTTGTTGAGGCAGAGGTGAAGGACGACGGCGGTGGCAGAGCTCGAAGGTCGGTCGGCACGAGGAAGAAGACGACACGAAGAGGCACGAGGGGGAAAGTGAAAGGGACCCCTCGGCCTATTTATAAGATGAATGGATAAAAGGCAGGCGCGAGAATCGAGGAGCCCAAAAAATGGGATATGTGACAGCTCTGTTGCCTCGATTGTCGGAGGCCCATTAATGAAGGTGGGTTATACACAGTTTTTAATAATAGATGATGTCATGGCGATTTATCATGGTTCTGGAAGATGATGTCACGGCGGTTTACAAGACTATGTGAAGCTGCTGAAGAAGAAATTTTCTTAAGTATTGAGGATTGACATGAACCAATTCAAATCAATCTGGGGCCTAATGTTGGGGATATTACCACTGGGCGTAAACCGGTCAGGAGAGGCCGGGTTAACCCCATAGCGGTCCACTACACCTGAAGCCCATGAAGATAAAGACGGTGACGCTTTATGAAGGCCCAGGGCCCAAAGCCGGTTTAAGGCCTGTAGACATAAACCGATATGGATATGTAAACTTGTGTTGTAAGATGGAAAGAGCAGAGACCGAGCCGGACACGTTTATGAGGCGGCCTCGGGATTCGGTAAACCAACGGGCGTCAACCCGTGTATATAAGGGGACGACCCGGCGGCGGTTCAGGACAAAAACAACAACTCGAGACTCAGGCAAAGCGTATTCGCTCCCTGGTCATCGAAACCCTAGCAATTCCACAACAACTAGATTAGGCTTTTACCTTCACCGCAAGGGGCCGAACCAGTATAAACTCTCTGCGTCCCTTGTCCGCTTTAACCCCTTTAAGCTAACCCGCGCGATGGCTCCACGACTAAGTCCTTTCCTTAGGACATCTGCCGTGACAAAACCACGACAGCTGAGGAAATTGAGAAAGTCTTCAGTCAAAGTCTTCAAACAGATATGAACAACCACACAACAACTGTAATGAGGAAATGAAAGAGATGAGGAAATAGAACCAGTAGGCTTGGTGTCACGACCGGTTTTTCAATAAAATAATTATTGAGAGACCAATCCCTTTTACGGACCAGCGAGGAAGAATTCCTTCCCACTGGTAGACAATATCTTGGTCATAGAAGGAAAAATACCAGGAGTACTAAATATAATACAAGGTTGAGCAGAGACTTCCCAACAATTTATTACATGCACGCCGATAAAACAAGACGGCGGGTAGGGTGGCAAACTACTAACTCACGATGATAACGGTGGTGGAAATATCACCGCGAAGCGAGTGATATGACTCCAGAAGACTACAACTCATCGAGCGTCGGAGTGAAGCTCGAGAAGACTTATTGCGAGAGGCGGAAGCGAATACAATACAAGTGACCAATATCTGGGATCGCGCAGGACTGACTGGGACTCCTCTAGGCATCGGACGCGCTATCAAACTCTTCATCCAAGAGATCGCCTTCGTCAACATCTGGCCAAATCAACAAGCCAGGTGAGTACTATGGAAGTACTCGCAAGACAGTTCGGACATAAGGTATAACAAATATAAATACATGAAACACTTAAACAAGTTAACCAGTGCGATCAGACATAGAGATAATAAATACTGGGTTCCAAGCGAGGGTCTGAATGACGCCTCGAGCGGAAACTGCAGAATAGTAAGACTGGTCCCAAACGAGTGTCTGAAAGACTCCTCGAGCGGAAAATGCGGAATAATAATACAGGTGCCAAACGAGTGTCTGAAAGACTCCTCGAGCGGAAAATGCAGGATAATAATGCGGGTGCCAAACGAGTGTCTGAAAGACTCCTCGAGCGGAAAATGCAGAATAATAATGCCACAGTCGGGCGTCGGGGCGACACCACATAAAGGGCTTATAACAGAAAATAAAGACAGTGCATGCTGCAGTCGGACGTCTGAGCGACATCACATAAAGGGCTTATATTGAAAGTAAGAAACAGGTACACGCCACAGTCGGACGTCTGCGCGACGTCTCGTAAAGGGCTTATATTGTAGCTCAATAATACAATAGTTCGGGAACATAATTTATCACAAGCATGAGACAAATATAAAGTTAGTCCATCCACAGGAATAACAATAAACTGAATTTACCACTTGAGCTTGTTCACCGGGGACAAGTTTTTCACACGGATAGATATGGATATAATGTTTACACTACTGATCATGGATACGATGATTTGGAAAGAATTGACTCTGCAGAGTTTGTACTTAACCACAGCCAACGGATTTCAGTAGTCACGGGGACTAGTTCCGTCTACGGTGTTTTGGAAGAAACACGTCTAACCAGTACACACCCAATTCAACCATCCGAAGCCAGGGATCACCCTCGGCGACGTTCAAGAAAAACCTTGAGACGGGGAGGCTACAACCTCGCGTAGCATGGGATCAAATTTCTATACGCGCGCTCTAAGGGGGTGCCCCCCTCTCGGTCCCAACCGGAAACACCCATGCCCCCTGACCGGATGACTGGCTTTAATCCTGGGCCAAGGTACCATCATCCCGGCCTCTCTGTTTGGTGTGTACACGGAAAGAGGTTACCAACTTACTAAACCGCATCCTGGCAATGAGACATGTGGTAGCACGGAAAGGGGAAAGAACGGTAACGTGGCTCCAACCACGTTAACGTCGGAGGAAGTCGGATGACGCAAGGCTGGTATGCTACAACAGTACCACCTTGCTGCCCTTCATGTCACCACATGATTAGGCCATCTCTCATCAGAGATCATCGCAACTTTGGAACATGCGGGAAAGAACGATAACGTGGCTCCAACCACGTTAACGTCGGGGAAAGTCGGATGACGCAAGGCTGGTATGCTACAACAGTACCACCTTGCTGCCCTTCATGTCACCACATGATTAGGCCATCTCTCATCAGAGATCATCGCGACTTTGGAACAACCGGGTCGTTGCCTTACAAGCAACGAGGTATTTACCGACACTCATATGCCACGCACAAACTCTCACGTGAACATGTAAAACACCTGTCATATCAAATGTTCAAAACATGCTTGCCTGGTTCGGAGAAGTCGGAGTCTAGCTCGGCGAAGTTCGCGGCTCCTTCACCTCTCCCGGAACCTACGGCAATCACGAAATGGGTACTAACGTGAAAACCAACACTTGCACAGAAACTTTTCCAAATATTTTTCAAATAAATCCCATAAAAAACTAGACAAAATTTGAAGATTGTCAGAAAAAGAATCACTCAAAAATTCCTTTTTATTAAAAAGTTATAAAGGTTTCTGTCCAGGGACTTATCTGTAATGAAACAGAAAAGTTCCAGGGTTTTAACTGAGAAAACAGAAAACGCTTCGGTTGGGAATGCGCAAGCGCAAAGGAGAAAATGTATTTTGCCCGAAGGCGCCAACAGAAAACGGTTCGCGAATAAAAGAACAGAGGCTGACACGCGGGGTCCACATGTCAGGTTTGAAAAGCTCGCCGGCGCCCGAAGACTGCGGTGGACGCCGGCGTCGAACCACGGCGAGTTAGGAGAAACGGAGGGTACCAAGAGCTTCAGCGTCTTCTTCCGCGTCGGTGGGTGGTGGACTCGTCCAACGGGGAGCACCACGTCGACGGCGACACTATCTCCGGCGGACGGCGGCTCGGGTGAGGATGGGGAACTCCGGTGGAGGGCTGCAAACTACGAATTGAGGCGCGGGTCAGAACGAGGGATGCAAGGTGAAGCTACTGGCAAGAGAATGGAGGCGGAGGAGCACACACGGGGGCGAATCGGGCTGGATCCCGTGGCGGGTCGCGGCGGCCGGAGTCGAGGAAGGAGACCTCCTCGGGGCTCTACCAGTGGCTAGGCTTGCTCTAGGGGGAGTGCAGGGATGGTGGGTGCTCGAGTTGAAGCTCGGGGCCTCTATTTATAGGCAGATCGACGGGGTGGCCGTGAACGGAGAATCTCCGGCGAGCGATTACGGCGGAGCAGTGGATTGGCAGGTGGTTTGAGCGGCCAGGCAGCATCAGTGGAGGTTACTGGAGTCGTTTCACAGCTAAACGGAGATGGTCTTGGCGTAATGGCGTCGGTCCACGGTGAGGTGACCGCACGGGCTCAACGGCGGCAGAGAGCGCGCTCCGTGCCCTGCGGTTCACGACGAGAGCGGCAGCGCATTCGGGGGAGTGGAAGGCCACGCGGCGAGCTCCGGTGGTTTGGGCGGCGCTGGGTGGCATCGTCGGCGCCGTGTCTCCCGCTGGCGTCCGCAAAGCCGCCGCCGGCGTCGGTCACGGGGCGGCGCACCTTCTGCTGCTCGTCGCCGACGCCCGCAAGGCGCCAGGCGTTCGTGCGGTGCAGGAACAAGAGGGCGGGGACGAGGAGCAAGGCGACGCAGGGGTACTGGCGAGATCGATGCCCTTCTCTGAAGAAAACGACAGCAGCCACTGACTGAATCTCTGAACTTTCTGAACTTGACATAGACAGTGCACTGCAGGTGTTCGACAGAAGGTTTTGGCTATGAGATAAATTTTTCTGGAGCTGTAACTTGGTGAGATGACCACTCAAAGCACCCAGGGGCTGCCTGATTTTACTTGGAATTTTTGGAGAAGGTTTTGAATGAATTTCACCAAATTTGATCAAATCTGGTCCAAACTTGCAGCAGGTGTAGTTTGAAAATTTTGAACTGAAGACCAGTGGATCTTCATGGTTCTAGGTTGAGGGTTCAAAGGACTAGGAGGGGGAAAAGGTTTGGTGGCAAAAATCAAGACAGAAAGTGGAGTTCCTTTGTAAATCTCCAAGTGCTAGAAAAGAAGGCAGAAATTTATTTGAATGGAATTTGAATGGAAATAATCACATGGGGAGGTTCAACTTGCTGGATTTGATGCAAATCATGACCCAAAGGTGAGGAAGTGGTTAGGAGAGAGGATTTGTACTAATGCCATGGCAAGAAGGAATTGTTGAAAGTGGCAAAGGACTTTCCAAAAGCCATAGTGCAAATCCAAAGAGATTTTCAAAAGTTATTTTCCCAAATGAAAAACATTTTGTCTTGAGTCCAAGTGAAAAGCAAGAACCTCCAAGACCAAAAACAGATCTTGGTTGAATCCAAATAAAACTTTTGCCATAAAGAAATTGAGAGTGAGAGTTCTCTTGAAGAAAAATTTAAATCACTCCCCTCAAGTCAAATAAAACCTTTTGAAAAATCCAAATAAAAACTTGGGTGTCACACTTGGTGAAGACAATGATTTGGTAGACCAGTTCCAACTGTTGTGACAGTTGTACGTCTGGTTGGACCGGCTAGGTATTTAAACCTGAGGACACACGGTCCTCACCGTATTCTCCTTGAGCTAAGGTCACACAGACCTCGCCCAATCACTCATGGTAAGTCTTCAAGTGACTTCCAAACCTTCACAAACTCAGTCACTCGGCGATCCACAATTTCCTCTTGGATGCTCTAGACCATGACGCCTAACCGTCTGGAAGATGCACAGTCTTCAAAGGTAACAAGCGTCAGATCCATGCAGGATCAATCTAGCCTAGGGAGCAGCCCGACATGATAAGACATAAATGCCCTTCAATGATACGACCGTTAGGTGGGTAGATATTTTGGGACAGCTGGCGCATAGCACAGCAACGATCGGAAATTTGATGATCAATTACCTCAGGGCTATCATGTTCCTCACTTGTGGGCAATCCGCACTGGCGAATTCCTAACTCCTCAGTCAGAACAAATTCCTCAGCGATGAGAAGAACTTCGTCTCTGGCACTGAAGAAATTGACTGAGCTGTATGAGATTTCCAATGGCTTCACTCGAAGGGATTGGTAGGTGTAGGATTTTGAGTTGAGCATCACATGGAAATTTTTCCTTAGTATTTCCCCGACCCCCTTTAAGAGTACGGTGTTTCCTATGACTCAAGAAAGAGAAAATGAAACTACGAAAACAAAAGTCTTCATGCTTCATGTTCCTCGAATGAATGCCAAGTCTTCAAGGTCACACCAATTTCTTCACTTTCAAAGTCTTCAGAAAGTCTTCAGAAATCCAAAGTCTTCAGTCGAAGAACTTCATTTTTAGGGGTCGACTTTCTCTGTAAATATCAAACTCCTCATAGACTTATAGACCTGTGTACACTCATAAACACATTAGTCCCTTAACCTATAAGTCTTCAATACACCAAAATCACTAAGGGGCACTAGATGCACTTACAGATCACTTAACCAAAAGTGAAGAGTCTTGGAGCTTTGCAATTCTTGTCCTTAGCATTCTGAGGGGTCCACATCCTCAAGTCCTTGCCATGCCAATCATTTATCTTCTCTGGAATCTATTATCAATGAGCATTAGATCAATGACCTATATGTTGTTATTAATTACCAAAACCACTCAAGAATTAGTTGCACTTTCAGTCTCCCCCTATTTTTGTAATTGATGACAACATATAGATCAAAGCTTTGACAAATGATATTATCAATGAAATACATCGCTGCTTTGAGAAGTATGTGATAAGCAAGAGCTCCCACTAAAATTTTGCATTATTAAAAATTTGCATTTGAATGCAAATGCACAGTCGATTAGGATAATGGGTCACTCTTCCATGTCACATACATCTTGGTGGAGCTCTCAAAATGATATGGTTGCAATGTAATAAGCACTCATCACCAAGCAAAGAAGTGAGTGATCAAACAAAGAGCATACGAATAGATATATAAGCAATAATAGCATCAAAGTACGGTATGATCAAGCACAAAGTAACGTAGTCTCATACAAGCATCAAACAAAAGTATCTCGAAGTAGCACGAAACTCAAGAAAACCAAGCGAGAAAAAGTAAGCACTCTCTCTCTCTCTCAGCCATAATGATCTATACTAATTCTCCCCCTTTGGCCACAAGTACCAAAAAGTTTGAAGAAGTAAAGAGCTAAACGTCGCTCTGGCTCGATCTCCGGCAGCTCCTGGTGGTGAAGTCCTTGAACTCCAGCTGTGGCGGCAAATGCTCACGATCCAGCAGATATGTCTTGGTACCAACCTTGGAGTTGATAACCAGCTGAATGTGTGGAGCAAAACCCCATGACCTTTTTCGATCCGCGGCAATTCTCTTGACAGTTTCAACAATGAGATCCATAACCTTGAACTTCTCATGTTGATCAATGTGATGCAGCATGTTGATAGAGTGGCCTCTTATCATCTTCTCATCTCTAGATTTTGGCATCAAAGTATGGCTCATGATTTTATTGGAGGTAGCAAGGCCAGCCAATAGGTGATACACCGATCCAAGCTTGTGAGACTCCTTGTACTTATTGGGAATTTCAGTGTACATGTTCGTCATGGAGTTCTGATCCATCTTGGGCTTAGCATAGACATCAATGCCATCCTTCCCAGCCTCTGGAACACCTAGCAAAGTAGCCCATTCAACCACACTGGATTGATATCTGACACCTTCGGTCATCCAAACAATTCTTCCATTGGGGTAGAAGTGAGCTATAGAGTAGAATTGCATGATCTTGTCATTCCATGCAGTCAGCTTCTTCCCAATGAACGCATCAATGCCAACAGTCATGAAATCTCCATGAAAAGGGGGGGGAATGATCTTCATTCTTGTCGATGAATTTCCAGTCCACCCATCTCATGTCACTCACTACAGGCTTCTTGTCGAGAAGCACTGTCTCATAGAAGTCCTGTTGCTCCTTTGTGTAGAACCGGTAGTCTATAGCAGTCCTTCTCCTCACTGAGTATGGATCAGACTCTCTCCATTTCCTCAGACCTTTATCCTTTCTCTATTTCATGTTCTCTACAATAGGATGTGTGTCATCATGTTTAGGCAGTCTGGCTCTCAGCTTCTTAAGCATTATAGGCTCATCATATTCAGTTCTCTCAGGCACTGGTGCCTTGTTCTTCTCTGCAACTGAAATGCTTCTAGTTGTATTCCCCTTGGGCTTGGGGACAATAGTTGTCTTGGAGGCGGTAGCAGCCCTCTTGGGCATAGCACCCGCCATTAGCTTTTGTTGCTTCAGAGGGGGCTTATCAGCAACTGGCTCATCTTCCCTCCTCATAGATGTGGGCTTGAACACCACATAGGCAGTTTGCTTCCTCTCCCTTTTCTTCCTGACCACTTTGGCCATTGACTTGCCTTGGCCTAGCCTTGAGCTAGCAGCAGTGCCATACTCCTTTGCAAGCACAATCTTCTTCTTCTTGGAAGTGACCTCCTCAACATGAAAATCCTTATCCTCTTCGTTAGAATTTTTCTTCTTTCTTGTCCTTGTGGTAGTAGGGGCAAACTAGGAGAACTCCTCTCTCCCTCATTATAACTTTCCTCAATACTTGTTCCTGCCTCCAAGTCAACACTTGGATCACCTGACATGTTCTGGCTATCTCTTGCTTCTGACATGCTAACAACTGTCCCTGTGAAGTAGAATAAGTAGAGTGGAGTGGATGAGCATCATAGAACACAACTATTTTTGAAAAGATTTGAGTTCAAACTTCAGTTTTAGTTTTTCACAAGAGCATTTCAGAGTTACCGATTTGAAATTCTTGGTAGCACCAAGGCAACGACTGGAACTAGGGTTCACATTTAAGTTAGACCGAAGTTGCTCCTGCTTCCACTGAAGTGCTCATGATGCTACTGAAAGACCAACTGGGTGACATCGATTTAGTACTATTCGGTTTCACCGAAGTGTACTACATGCAATATGTGAGGCCAAATCAGTGACGCTGGGTTGTTTCAATTCAGTTGATCCGAGATGAAATCTGAGAAACCCTAAACCTAAAATTTTCCGCTCGAGCTAATTATAAGAATTTTTCTTGTGGACATTGAATTGCAAACAATGGCAAGATCTAAGCAATCCTTCAGTGCATTGAATCACATTTGGGAGCACAGAGGGGGTCGAATCTTACCCTAACGCGATGATGATTCGCTGCGGCGGCAACGGTGGAGAAGATTGCCGTTGACGGCAGCAAAATCCGGCGGCAAGAGCGCGTTGGAGACAACGAAGACGATCTGTAGACTCGGGCGACGGCAGCAAAGGGGTGCGGGAGGCACGACGATTGAAGAATTTTTCATCGTGTGCTCCGTGAACATATATATACCCTTTAGCTATCAGTAGTACCGATCAAACGAAATCGGTCTCATCGAGATGCATAACTGTTAGAGACAGAGAGAATTGGTGACACCGAGATTTTCATATCGGACTTACCGAGGGGGAAATATGGATCACTCTAAATGCAATCGGAGGGAGCGAATAAGAGTGAGTTGGTCTGACCAAAATTCACTTAGAAGGTTTTGGAAGTCAGCTCTAATCAGATCAGCGGCTCCGAGTGCTCCTCACCTAGAGGGTCTGATAAGAACTTGTTCAAGTTTTGTGATATGGAAAGAATGAATTTGAGACAAGTTGAGATAGATAGCTAGATAAGGTGCTTAGGCATTCTTTTACATTCAATTGGCCAAATAAAACAAAATCAATCAAACTACAATTGGATGTCCTCAAATGAGAAATATGCATAGCAACATGCTCACACAATAAGATAGCAAATAAAATATGTGTCAAGCATGCACAACCGAAACTAGCATCTATCACATATTGGCAATGACTAGGTCATCTACATATGAGTATATTGACTTAGGAGTCCAATGAGAACATTTGATCATAGATCATACTCATCGTTTAAGCACAAGTGGGGTTGCCACTTTTACATAAAGCATTAATGTGTTCACGCAATTAGAGTTTCTTTTACTCAAGTCTTAGAGTAAAGCTCCCATTAGATGTGATATTCCCCCAAGGAGGGATGAACTAACCTTGGGTTTTGTTGATGATGACTACATGTAGATGTTGTGAATGTGGATGCTCAATATTGATGTAAACCATCAAGAGTTGGGAGCAGTCCTTTGAGTTATGCACTTTCAATACCTACATGGGTTAGTCCCACAAGGAACAAACAAGGATATCCATGGACATAGAGTGAATGCACACAAAATGATGTCCATGAATGCATTGAATACCTTGTCCCTTGTCTTACCAACAAGAGGGTTTGTGTGACTCCATGAACTAGTGCAAGGTGTTGAAGTTGGTTGCACAAGTTCTTGCCATAAATGAATGCGAGTGAAGTTTGTTGGCAGAGCTCCCTCAAGAACTCTCTAGTTCTTATTCTTAGGGACCCAAATAAATTTGATGGGAATCCTTGGAGTTGTAGTTGTACTTGATGAAGTCTTGGGAACCCACTTGACCAAGGCTTGGGCTTGTTCTTCAAATGAGTCAATCTCTTCTTGAAGCTTGTCCTTGGCTTTTAGCTTGTGGTCTTGTGGTGGAAGATTGAGGGACTCCTGGATTAGGGGGTCCTTGGACAGCCGGACTATTGGACTATGAAGATACAAGATTGAAGACTTCGTCCCGTGTCCGGATGGGACTCTCCTTGGCGTGGAAGGCAAGCTTGGCAAATACGGATATGTAGATCTCCTCCCTTGTAACCGACTCTGTGTAACCCTAGCCCCCTCCGGTGTCTATATAAACCGGAGGGTTTAGTCCGTAGGACAACAACAATCATACCATAGGCTAGCTCCTAGGGTTTAGCCTCTACGATCTCGTGGTAGATCAACTCTTGTAATACTCATATCATCAAGATCAATCAAGCAGGAAGTAGGGTATTACCTCCATCGAGAGGGCCCGAACCTGGGTAAACATCGTGTCCCCCGCCTCCTGTTACCATCCGCCTTAAACACACAGTTCGGGACCCCCTACCCGAGATCCGCCGGTTTTGACACCGACATTGGTGCTTTCATTGAGAGTTCCACTGTGCCGTCACCGTAAGGCTAGATGGCTCCTTTGATCATCGGCAACGATGCGATCTAGGGTGAGGTTTTCCTCCCTGGACAGATCTTCGTATTCGGCGACTTCGTACTGCGGGCCAACTCGCTTGGCCATCTGGAGCAGATCGATAGCTACGCCCCTGGCCATCAGGTCAGGTTTGGAAACTTGAACTACACTGCCGACATCCGCGGAGACTTGATCTTCGACGGATTTGAGCCCATGTCAGGTGCGCCGCACAATCCCGACGAGCATGATTTAACTCTGCCGTCAGACAGTGTTCAGGAGATCACACCTGCAACTACTCCAGCCCTCAATCCGGAACAAATTGCGCCATCTGAGGACGGGTGGATGGACCCCGCCACGGAGGCCGCACACTCAGCGGCGATAGAGCCGAATACTGACTTCACCTCCTCCGAGACCCATGTTGCCGAACCGTTGGATTCGTCCCCGGCCATGGAATCCGAACCACCTACGTCCGTGCCTATCGAATCCGATTGGGCACTGATCATGGAGTTTACCTCCGTGGATATCTTTCAGCACTCGCCTTTTGGCGACGTGCTAAACTCGTTGAGGTCACTATCCCTATCAGGAGACCCTTGGCCGAACTATGTCCGGCTAGAATGGGATGCGGACGACAAAAAATTCGCTCCCCACCCACCACCCACTTAGTAGCCACTGTCGACGATTTAACCGACATGCTCGACTTGTTGGGAATCGTAGCATAATTTAAAATTTTCCTATGCTCACCAAGATGCATCTATGGAGTATACTAGCAACGAGGGGAAAGGAGTGCATCTACATACCCTTGTAGATCGCGAGCGGAAGCGTTCCAATGAACGTGGATGACGGAGTTGTACTCGCCGTGATCCAAATCACCGATGACCGAGTGCCGAACGGACGGCACCTCCGCGTTCAACACACGTACGGTGCAGAGACGTCTCCTCCTTCTTGATCCAGCAAGGGGGAAGGAGAGGTTGATGGAGATCCAGCAGCACGACGGCATGGTGGTGGATGTAGCGGGTCTCGGCAGGGCTTTGCCAAGCTTCTGCGAGAGAGAGAGAGGTGTTGCAGGGGAGGAGGGAGGCGCCCAAGGCTGTGTGTTGCTTCCCTCCCTCCCCCCCCCCTTTATATAGGCCCCCTGGGGGCGCCGGCCCAGGGAGATGGGATCTCCAAGGGGGGCGGCGGCCAAAGGGGGGAAGGGGTGCCTTGCCCCCCAAGGCAAGGGGGAAGCTCCCCCCCCCTAGGGTTCCCAACCCTAGGCGCATGGGGGGAGGCCCAACGGGGGCGCCCCAGCCCACTAAGGGCTGGTTCCCTTCAACTTTCAGCCCACGGGGCCCTCCGGGATAGGTGGCCCCACCCGGTGGACCCCCGGGACCCTTCCGGTGGTCCCGGTACAATACCGGTAACCCCCGAAACTTTCCCGGTGGCCGAAACTTGACTTCCTATATATAATTCTTCACCTCCGGACCATTCAGGAACCTCTCGTGACCTCCGGGATCTCATCCGGGACTCCGAACAACTTTCGGGTTTCCGCATACATATATCTCTACAACCCTAGCGTCACCGAACCTTAAGTGTGTAGACCCTACGGGTTCGGGAGACATGCAGACATGACCGAGACGCCTCTCCGGTCAATAACCAACAGCGGGATCTGGATACCCATGTTGGCTCCCACATGTTCCACGATGATCTCATCGGATGAACCACGGTGTCGAGGATTCAATCAATCCGTATGCAATTCCCTTTGTCAATCGGTATGTTACTTGCCCGAGATTCGATCGTCGGTATCCCAATACCTTGTTCAATCTCGTTACCGGCAAGTCTCTTTACTCGTACCGCAATGCATGATCCCGTGACTAACGCCTTAGTCACATTGAGCTCATTATGATGATGCATTACCGAGTGGGCCCAGATATACCTCTCCGTCACACGGAGTGACAAATCCCAGTCTCGATCCGTGCCAACCCAACAGACACTTTCGGAGATACCCGTAGTGCACCTTTATAGTCACCCAGTTACGTTGTGACGTTTGGCACACCCAAAGCACTCCTACGGTATCCGGGAGTTGCACGATCTCATGGTCTAAGGAAAAGATACTTGACATTGGAAAAGCTCTAGCAAACGAAACTACACGATCTTTTATGCTATGCTTAGGATTGGGTCTTGTCCATCACATCATTCTCCTAATGATGTGATCCCGTTATCAATGACATCCAATGTCCATAGTCAGGAAACCATGACTATCTGTTGATCAACGAGCTAGTCAACTAGAGGCTTACTAGGGACATATTGTGGTCTATGTATTCACACATGTATTACGATTTCCGGACAATACAATTATAGCATGAACAATAGACTATTATCATGAACAAAGAAATATAATAATAACCATTTATTATTGCCTCTAGGGCATATTTCCAACAGTCTCCCACTTGCACTAGAGTCAATAATCTAGTTACATTGTGATGAATCGAACACCCATTGCGTCCTAGTGTTGATCATGTTTTGCCCTAGGGAGAGGTTTAGTCAACGGATCTGCTACATTCAGGTCCGTATGTACTTTACAAATATCTATGTCTCCATTTTGAACACTTTCACGAATGGAGTTGAAGCGACGCTTGATATGCCTGGTCTTCCTGTGAAACCTGGGATCCTTCGCAAGGGCAATGGCTCCAGTGTTGTCACAGAAGAGAGTCATCGGGCCCGACGCATTGGGAATCACCCCTAGGTCAGCAATGAACTCCTTCATCCAGACTGCTTCCTGTGCTGCCTCTGAGGCTGCCATGTACTCCGCTTCACATGTAGATCCCGCCATGACGCTTTGCTTGCAACTGCACCAGCTTACTGCTCCTCCATTCAATATATACACGTATCCGGTCTGTGACTTCGAGTCATCCAGATCTGTGTCGAAGCTAGCGTCGACGTAACCCTTTACGACGAGCTCTTCGTCACCTCCATAAACGAGAAACATATCCTTAGTCCTCTTCAGGTACTTCAGGATATTCTTGACCGCTGTCCAGTGTTCCATGCCGGGATTACTTTGGTACCTTCCTACCAAACTTACGGCAAGGTTTACATCAGGTCTGGTACACAGCATGGCATACATAATAGACCCTATGGCCGAGGCATAGGGGATGACACTCATCTCTTCTATATCTTCTGCCGTGGTCGGGCATTGAGCCGTGCTCAATTGCACACCTTGCAATACAGGCAAGAACCCCTTCTTGGACTGATCCATATTGAACTTCTTCAATATCTTGTCAAGGTATGTACTCTGTGAAAGACCAATGAGGCGTCTTGATCTATCTCTATAGATCTTGATGCCTAATATATAAGCAGCTTCTCCAAGGTCCTTCATTGAAAAACACTTATTCAAATAGGCCTTTATACTTTCCAAGAATTCTATATCATTTCCCATCAATAGTATGTCATCCACATACAATATGAGAAATGCTACAGAGCTCCCACTCACTTTCTTGTAAACACAGGCTTCTCCATAAGTCTGTGTAAACCCAAACGCTTTGATCATCTCATCAAAGCGAATGTTCCAACTCCGAGATGCTTGCACCAGCCCATAAATTGAGCGCTGGAGCTTGCATACTTTGTTAGCATTCTTAGGATCGACAAAACCTTCCGGCTGCATCATATACAACTCTTCCTTAAGGAAGCCATTAAGGAATGCCGTTTTGACGTCCATCTGCCATATCTCATAATCATAGTATGCGGCAATTGCTAACATGATTCGGACGGACTTCAGCTTCGCTACGGGTGAGTAAATCTCATCGTAGTCAACCCCTTGAACTTGTCGATAACCCTTAGCGACAAGTCGAGCTTTGTAGATGGTCACATTACCATCTGCGTCCGTCTTCTTCTTAAAGATCCATAGTACGGAGCCGCTGTCCGATCACGGCGACACCTAGGATAAAGCTCATCAACCTCTCTCCGGAGAGGAAAACAGTCCGGACGACGATGCACACATCATCCCGGAAAGGCACTTGGAACAAGAGAACTTCCGTAGAAGGCTTATTGCCACCTTGAGGAGTCTGAAGAAGCAGAAGCAAAGGCTTAAGGCCGCGCAAAATACGCCCAACAGTAGATGGAACAAAGTGCTAGACACTGAAGAAAAGTATGGTGGCAGTCGCCACACAAAGAGCTGTCCAAAGCGCAAGCTATTTCCCGAATTCAATGATGAGGCCTTAGAGCCCACACAGACGAAAAATAAAACGGCCGACATGATGGATCGACCACCTCGCGGCCGCGATAGAGCGGCTAACGAGACCGCACATAAGTCAGCACACGATCCACGCGAGGACTCGCATCAAAAGGCCGGCGTGACCAGATCCATCTACGGATCTAGGAAGCGCGCTCTAGCGCATAATCAAAACCGAACACTACAACCGTCAGAACGCCATGACACATCCAAATACAGGGGTGCCGCGCACCCCCTATGTTTCACCGATGAGGTGCTGGATCACGAATTTCCAGAGGGATTCAAACCCGTGAACATAGAGGCGTACGACGGAACGACAGACCCTGGGGTCTGGATTGAGGACTTCATCCTCCATATTCATATGGCTCGCGGAGACGATCTCCACGCCATCAAATACTTGCCCCTCAAGTTGAAAGGACCAGCTCGGCACTGGCTGAAGAGCCTCCCCGAAAATTCAATTGGAAGTTGGGAGGAGCTTGAGGATGCTTTTAGGGCTAACTTTCAAGGGACCTATGTCCGACCTCCGGATGCAGACGATTTAAGTCACATAATTCAACAGCCCGGAGGGTCAGCCCGAAAGCTTTGTAACAGATTTCTCACTAAGAAGAACCAAATCGTCGACTGCCCGGACGCTGAAGCCTTAGCAGCTTTCAAACACAGCGTCCGAGACGAATGGCTCGCCAGGCACCTCGGCCAAGAAAAACCAAGGACAATGGCAGCCCTAACAAGCCTTATGACCCGCTTTTGCGCGGGCGAAGATAGCTGGCTGGCCCGCAGTAGCACCAGCGACCCAGGCACATCTGAAGTCAGGGATGGTAATGGAAAACCACGACGTAATGAAAGCAAGCGTCGGAATAACGAAGACAGCCCAGACAACACGGCGGTAAACGCCGGATTTAGGGGCTCTCGACCCGGTCAGCGGAAAAAGCCTTTCAAAGGCAACAGAGATGGACCGTCCAGCCTAAACAAGATTCTAGACAAATTATGTCAGATTCATGGCACCTCTGATAAACCTGCAAATCACACCCACAGAGAATGCTGGGTCTTCAAGCAGGCCGGCAAGTTAAACGCCGAACACAAGGGGAGGGATACACCAAGTGAAGACGAGGATGAGCCTCGCCAGCAAAGCACTGGGGGACAGAAAAAATTCCCACCAGAGGTCAAAATAGTGAACATCATTCACATAAGAAAAGGAAGAAGCAAACATGCACTCCGAAACATATGCGTCGTAGAGCCCGTCACCCCTAAGTCCAACCCTTGGTTGGCCTGCCCGATCACTTTCGATCGCAGGGATCACTTGACAAGTATCCGGCATGGAGGATTGGCCGCCTTGGTGCTAGACCCAATTATCGACGGATACCCTCTCACCCAAGTCCTCATGGACGGCGGCAGTAGTCTTAATCTGATATATCAGGACACAGTCCGCAAAATGGGGATAGACCCGACAAGAATCAGCCACAGCAATACTACCTTTAAAGGAGTAATACCAGGCCCAGAGGCCCGCTGTACGGGCTCTCTAGTACTAGAGGTTGTATTCAGTTCTCCCGACAACTTCCAAAGTGAAAGGTTAACCTTCGACATCGCTCCATTCCGAAGCGGCTATCAAGCACTACTCGGAAGAACAGCTTTAGCTCGTTTTAGTGCAGTACCGCACTACGCTTATCTTAAGCTTAAGATACCCGGTCCACGTGGCATCATCACAGTTAGCAGAAATGTTGAGCGTTCCTTACGCGCGGAGAAACGTGTGGCAGCTTTAGCGGCCGAACACAAAACGGCCCCTCCAATCAGAATAAACGATCGGTCGTCAAGACCGCGGACACGGCTAGACGAGTCCGGCGCATCACTAGCTGTAACAGCTTAGATAAACCTGAGATTGGTTTGATGGATATACCCCCGTAGGCGGTACCAGGGGCTTCCCGCATGTAAACAGGACTACAATTCGGCTCGACCTTACTTATCTTGAATTTTAATGGTTTATTGAGAATAACCAATTTTTCGCACGACAACTTTCACCTAAGTTCTTCTCTTTTACAGATGATAATCGTGCTATACCCTTCCAGGACACGGCACAACGGAGATACAGGTGCAGACGTGCAGCAGGGCCCCACTCAAAGGTTTCTTTTTAGATTAAGACCCTATGTAAACCTTTTTTACTGTCTCTTGTTGATCCACATCCTCCGGATACTCAGTATAACCGAGAGGGATGCTCACGTTATTGGCATTTCACCACGTCAGAATAATGCACGTACCTGGACACTTGGGGTTCATTATCAAGGGCGTTACTCCGCCCGGTATATGTTGTAAAGACCGAATACCTTAGGGAGTGTTCGGCGTCGCGAGTTTGGCCTTATATGCATCAGCTCCGAATCATGTCTTTGGTCAAATGTTGGGTTTGCCCGGCTCCCGCATTTTGCTACCTTACGTTCCGCTCTATCGGCTAAGGTGGCACCGGGAGAACTACTGCGATTGTGCCCTGGTTCATCCGGACGAGCACCTCAGTAGAGAAAGCCGAAAACTGACTGTCATGATAAAGCGTGAAACTGGTCAACCACTCGATGACTCATCGGAATCTTCGGGATTCCTCCGCATTAACGAAGGACCAGTTTCCCCGGTCATGTACGTACGCGCACCGTATTCGGATAGCCGCGGAAATACCAGGGGCTATATCCTAGCCCCACTGTCAAACTACTATGGTTAAGTGAAAGTGTTAAAGCAATATAGTCCGATTGCCTCGTTCACCGCGCTACCACCTCCTTAATGGACCAAGACGTTGGATCAAGTGTGAAGACGCGCTTTTGCGAACACCCCCGCATTATATGCGTGGGGGCTGAAACCGACGACTGCAAACTTTCAGGTTATATACATATATACATAAACGACCGCACAGGAGGCATAATAATACTTTCAGGCAAAAGTATAAACACAGCCTTTATAATTCAAATAACATTGTTCTCACAATTGGGATACATGTCACTAGAACATGATACTCTTCGAGCACTGAGCCTCTATTAAACGAGCGCCTTCTAAGACTTCTTCAAAATAGTGCTCGGCCGATACCCGGCCTACCGCCGAACTCTGGGATGCAATAGCGGTGGCCTCCATCTCTGCCCAGTATGTCTTGACACAAGCAAGAGCCATCCGCGCACCCTCTATGCACGCCGACCTCTTCATAGCGTCGATATGCGGCACAGCACCAAGGAATTGTTGCACTAAGCCAAAATAACTATTCGGCTTTGGTCCTTCCGGCCAAAGATGATCCACAACAGACCTCATGGCAAGCCCGTACAACCTATGGAGCTCGGCCCATTCGGCCATTTGCTCATTTAACAGCAGCGGACGCGCCGAAGCATTGAACTGCGACCAGAACAACTTTTCCACTTCGTGATCTTTTTTATCTTCGAAAAACTTGGTCGCATCAGCAGCACTTGCTGCCAAATCCAGGTACGCGTCCGCAGAACTCCATAATTGATCCAGAAGGGCATACTTAGGATCTCCGAACTTCGTCCACAACAAAAAGGGCTTCCCAGCCGCGATATCTCCGGCTTGACGTAGCTCCTCCTTCGCCGCTCTGATTTTAGAGCGGGCTTCCTTGGCTGCTACCGTGGCTTTCTCCAGGTCTGCCGTCTTCGTTTGGTTTTCCTTTTCAAGAAGCTCATAAAGGTCGGCGGCATCTTTCAGCTCAATAGCCATCTTGGCTATTTTCTCTTTTCTCTGGCAATGCGCAGCCTGTTCGGCTCGTAGCTCTTCGACCGCCTTTAGGGCGGCTGAATCACTCCTCCTGGCTTGTTCCTTGGCTCGGGCAAGTTCCGCCCAAAAAGTCTCCACGGCGGCAGCCCCATCTGCAGTCACAGCATATTACAGATACTAGGATCATGCTCCTCTTAATATGTGTTGATCATAGGAGAATATGTACCATGTGCCTCGTCAAGCCGCTTGTTTACAAGCACGATGTCGGCATCTGCCGCATCAAGTTGTCGCTTTAGTTCGGCAAACTCACCAGTCCGGCTAGCCACCGGACCCTCAGCCGCCTGCACATGAAAGCAGCACGGTTATTAAATGGGACTATGATCCTCTATTTGTCGTCTTTTTTGACAGCAACCAGAGTCTCAGGGGCTACTATCTGCATAGGGCACACCTAGCGTGTGCAGTACCGTCAAAAAATATATATTACTTTGCGTACCTCAAAGCCTCTCAACAGGCTCATAAAAGCTTCATGCAACCCGCTTTCGGCGGATGAAATCCTCTCAACCACCGTACCCATTAGCGTACGATGCGCTTCTGAGATAGCCGCTTGCTCCAGAAGATTCATCGGTGTGTTTGGTCGCGCACTGGGCACTCCCGGACTCTTTCTGTTGCTCTCCTTAGGAGCCGAATACTCCGGACTTTGGGTGGCCGAAGGGTTACCCTTTGGCCTGGGCGGATCAGGAGAAATCCTCCGTGACGACACCTCAGGGTCGTCCGCTTCACGAGGCGGGGAGGCACGGGGAGGTGTTTCACCCTCCATCATCTCCGGAAGAAGATCCCCCGAAGACGAACTCTGTCGAGAAGGGCTACGATCCAAACTACAAGACATACGTCTCGGTTATTGTTCTCAGAAAGGAAGCAGGGTATATTTACTATAAAGTACTTTTGTTTACTTATAGCTCGGTAGAGGGCTGGTCCCCTTGCGGGTACTGTGCAGTAAGGATGCCCTCCGGGGTAGGGCCCTCTGACAAAGGTTTCTTCCCTCGTTTGAAAACCATTGTTTCCAATTCTTCAGAGGCGGCCCCCTTCCTTCCTTGGGGAGGGGGAATTTCAGATTCTTCTCCCCGGTTATCCTCCTTCGCGGAGGCACTAATTCCCCCGGTTTGGATGAATAATGAGCGAGGCTCGCTTTCGGCTTCTTTATTCCTCCCTTTATCTTCTCCTGATGGCGCCTGATAAGGTGCAAGCTCGAGCATCCTGGCTAGTACGGGATCCGGTGAGCCCTCGGGAAGGGGAGCCGAACACCTGATCATCTTCGCCTTTTTTATCCAGTCCTGGTCAAAAAGCGACTTTTCAGAATCATGTTGTGGTAAATTAAAAGACCACGTGTTCGGCCGCAGAATTGCTTACTTGGGTGTCCGGACGATTGCAGTTCAGACCCGCATCCTCGGAGGTGTCCGGCCACTTTATTTGTGATCCGAAGAACAATCTGTACATCTCTTCGAGTGTCACGCCGAAGAAGTGCTGAATAGTTCGCGGTCCTTCTGGGTTGAACTCCCACATACGGAGAGGACAACGTTTGCAAGGCAGGACTCGACGAATTAGCATGACTTGCATTACCTTGACAAGGCTGACATCTCTCTCAAGGATATCTCGGATGCGACTCTGCAATATTGGCACATCATTTACTGGCCCCCGGTCCAGCCCCTTGTTGATCCATGACGCCAGTTGTGGCGGGGGGCCTGAGCGGAAGGCAGGGGTGGCTACCCACTTAGTACCCCGGGGAGCTGTGATGTAAAACCACTCCCCTGCCATAACTTGGATGTCTCCGGGAAGGAACCCTTTGGCCATGGAGCATCGGCGCCTTTGTTTATCATGGCGCCTCCGCACTCTGCGTGTCGCCCCTCAATCATCTTCAGCTTCACATTGAAGGACTTGAGCCATAAGCCGAAGTGTGGGGTGATGCGGAGGAAGGCTTCACACACGACGATGAACAACGAGATGTGAAGGATGGAATCTGGAGCCAGATCATGGAAATCGAGCCCGTAGTAGAACATAATCCCTCTGACAAAGGGATCAAGACTAAAGCCTAGCCCTCGGAGGAAATGGGAAATAAATACGACACTCTCGTTGGGTTCGGGAGTGGGGATGACCTGCCCTCGAGAAGGCAGCCTGTGCGAAATTTCGTCGGTCAGATACCTAGCCTCTCTTAGCTTCTTGATGTCATCCTCTGTGATGGAGGAGGGCATCCACCGACCTTGAAGGTTGGATCCGGACATGATTGAAGGTCCGAAGCGCCTAGCCTGAGCCTTGGGTGTTGGAACTCGAGGTGGGGGAAGGATTCGATTGAGCGCCAGAAGAAAGGGACAGGCCTTGGCCCCTTTATAAAGAGGGTGAATATCAAGCGTCCTCCGCGTGGCCGTTTGGGACTTGCCTAAAATCAAGGAGTCATACCAACAGGCACGATTGGGTTACCCATACCCGTATTGATGAGAATCCCGTGATAAGGGGGACACGATCTCTGCTTCGACAAGACGTGCGAAGGAAACCGCCTCGCGAAACGTGCAGTGGCAGGCTGGGAGAAACGGTTCGATTAATGACCGGGCCGTGGTGTGATGCCACGTCATGAAAAGTTGTCAGCGGATTAGATTTGTGGAAGTATTATTCTCTCTACGGTGGTATGTGGAATTTGTTTTGCAGAGCCGGACACGATCCTTGTGTTCAAAATCTTCTATGGAATATTCGGAGGAGGAACCCGCCTTGCAATGCCGAAGACAATCTGCGCGCCGGACTCATTGTCATTGAAGCCTGGTTCAGGGGCTACTGAGGGAGTCCTGGATTAGGGGGTCCTCGGACAGCCGGACTGTTGGACTATGAAGATACAAGATTGAAGACTTCGTCCCGTGTCCGGATGGGACTCTCCTTGGCGTGGAAGGCAAGCTTGGCAAATACGGATATGTAGATCTCCTCCCTTGTAACCGACTCTGTGTAACCCTAGCCCCCTCCGGTGTCTATATAAACCGGAGGGTTTAGTCCGTAGGACAACAACAATCATACCATAGGCTAGCTCCTAGGGTTTAGCCTCTACGATCTCGTGGTAGATCAACTCTTGTAATACTCATATCATCAAGATCAATCAAGCAGGAAGTAGGGTATTACCTCCATCGAGAGGGCCCGAACCTAGGTAAACATCGTGTCCCCCGCCTCCTGTTACCATCCGCCTTAGACGCACAGTTCGGGACCCCCTACCCGAGATCCGCCGGTTTTGACACCGACAAAGATCATCTTGATCTTGTGTCCCCTCAAAGAAAGTAGGATCATACTTCTCTTGTTCAGTAACAAACTTCATCTTGGGGTATTGATCTTCTTCCCACTCAACTCCATTGGCATTGAACTTTCGTTCAAAAGCAACACTTTGGTTCTTCCGATGCCTTCCTTGCTTGCGCACAATTTCCACAAATTGCTTACTCCCGTCAAGGCTCTTGTAGACACACTTCTCTATGATTCCTTTTAATAAATTGTTTTCTTGCTCAAGTGTAACTTGGAAAAGAGAAGAATTAATGGAATCAATAAAACTACTAGAAGCAACAACATTGTATTTAGCATTGTTATTGTTACTACTAGAGGTAGAACGTTTCCTACTCTTGTTACTATATTGCATAGATTTAACTTGTGGCATAAAAGTAGACAAGAGAAGACGTTTGGCAATGTAAGAAGAACTCTTCTTTCGAAGATCATCATTGATTGCTTTTAGAAGCTCATGCTCTTGCTCTAAATTTAGCTTCCCGAAGCGTAGCTTCTCATGGGTTCCTAGGAGCTCTCTATGATCTTCTTGAGTTGTTTCATGAGCTAACTTAAGAGTGCTTAGTTCTTTAGTTAGACGCTCAATCTCCTTCTTAGCGTTGTCATTCGTTTCATCTTGATTATCATGATTACTAGCGAGTTCATTATAGCTCACATCACTAGTTCTATCACCTAGCAAATCATCCTCATCAGTATTGAAATCAAGATACTCGGGGTGTGATACATTGGGGTCTTTAGCCAAGAAGCATCTTCCAATTCCCTCATTTGGTGAATAAAATAGGTCGCAGGAGTTGGAGGATATCAGAGCAAGTCCAACAACACCTTCATCATGACTATAGTCGGAGTCGTAGTGATAACTTCTCTCGGGGTGATTGCCGGAGTCGGAGCCGGAAACCCATTCACCAATATGAGCTTGATGTCTTCTTCTAGAGTAGCTCTTGGTTGACTTGTCTTTCCTTTCCGAATCCTTGTTTCTTCGAGAAGGTCTTCGTTCATAACAATCATCTCTACTACTTCTCTCTCTATGAGGTGATTCATCACTTCTATTCTTCCTTCTAGGTGATTCATCTCTTTTCTTGTGAGGTGTCGTACACTCAATGGAGTAGTGTCCGGGTCTTCCACAATTGTAGAAATTACGGTCACGACTTGATGATCTTTGCTCATAGTGTCTTGAGTTGGAGCTTCTCTCTTTGCTTCTATTCTTATATAATTTGTTGAAGTTCTTCACCATTATGTTATCTCCTCATTGGATACTAGCTTGTCACTTGATGTTGTAGGAGCATCGCTTGAGGCTTTGTATGCACCACTTGACTTGTTATGGAGCTCCTCCTTGTCCTTAAATGGCATATCAATCCTTCCAATGACTTCAGTGGGCTTGAGATCTTTCTAATTAGGCATCATTTGGATTAGTGTACACACGGTATCATATTTCCATCCAAGGCTCTAAGGATCTTCTTCATGATTAACTTGTCGATCATCTCACTTCCAAAGCCAGAAATCTCATTTGTGATGAGAGCAAGCCTAGAGTACATTTCGGTGTCACCTTCACCATCCTTCATCTTGAACTTGTCAAGTTGACTTTGAAGCACATCCAACTTTGACTCCTTGACAGACTCGCTAACCTCATGCATATCAACCAAAGTATCCCAAATTTTCTTTGCATTCTCGAGGCGGCTAATCTTGTTGAACTCCTCTGGGCACAAACTATTGAACAGAATGTCACATGCTTGAGCGTTGCATTGCAACATCTTCAATTCTTCCGCGGTTGCTTCATGATCCGGTTCCTTACCATCCTCAAAGAATTCACCTTACAAGCCAACACGAACAATAGCTCAAATGGCGTGGTTATGACCAAGAATATCCATTTTTATCTTATGTTTCCACCTAGCAAAGTTTGTGCCATAAAAATATGGACCTCTATGGTGATAATTACCCTCACTAGATGCCATACTCTCCTAGGTTGTGAAACCAATGCAATGGAGACCAAATCTCGGATACCACTTGTAGGATCAAAAGTATGTCTAGAGGGGGGTGATTAGACTATTTGACCAAATAAAAACTTAACCTTTTCCTAATTTTAATTGTAGGCAAGTTTTCGCAATTTTACCAAGTCAAGAACACCCTACACATGCAAGTCTAAGAGTTGAGAAGCGGAAAGTAAAGACTTTGCATATGAACGTAAAGGAGGGATCGAAGAAATCAAACGCAATGAAGACACGGTGATTTTTGGCGTGCTTACCATAGGTGGTGCTATCGTACATCCACGTTGATGGGGACTTCAACCCACGGAGGGCGAGGGAGTACAATAGTGATCTAGGAGTAGATCACTGGACATTGGTCAAAATTATCCTTAGAGGACTAAGGAAATATTTCTCGATTATGGAGGTGATAAAGAGTTCGTCGTAAAGAGTTACGTCGATGCAAGCTTTGACACTGATCTGGAAGACTCTGAGTCTCGATCTGGATACATATTGAAAGTGGGAGCATTTAGCTAGAGTAGTTCCGTGCAGAGCATTGTAGACACATAAATTTGCAAAATACGTACGGATCTGAATGTGGCAGACCCATTGACTAAACCTCTCTCACAAGCAAAACATGATCACACCTTAGTACTCTTTGGATGTTAATCACATGGCGATGTGAACTAGATTATTGAATCTAGTAAACCCTTTGGGTATTGGTCACATGGCGATGTGAACTATAGACCGATGTGAACTATAGAGTGTTAAATCACATGACGATGTGAACTATTGGTGTTAAATCACATGGTGATGCGAACTAGATTATTGACTCTAGTGCAGGTGGGAGACTGAAGGAAATATGCCCTAGAGGCAATAATAAAGTTATTATTTATTTCCTTATATCATGGTAAATGTTTATTATTCATGCTAGAATTGTATTAACCGGAAACTTAGTACATGTGTGAATACATAGACAAAAACAGAGTGTCACTAGTATGCCTCTACTTGACTAGCTCGTTTATCAAAGATGGTTATGTTTCCTAACCATAGACATGTGTTGTCATTTGATGAACGGGATCACATCATTGGGAGAATGATGTGATGGACAAGACCCATTCGTTAGCTTAGCATTATGATGGTTACAGTTTCATTGCTACTACTTTCTTCATGACTTATACATGTTCCTCAGACTGAGATTATGCAACTCCCAAATACCGAAGGAACACTTTGTGTGCTATCAAACGTCACAATGTAAATGGGTGATTATAAAGATGCTCTACAGGTGTCTCCGAAGGTATTTGTTGGGTTGGCATAGATCGAGATTAGGATTTGTCACTCCGTGTTTCGGAGAGGTATCTCTGGGCCCTCTCGGTAATGCTGATCACTATAAGCCTTGCAAGCAATGTGACTAATGAGTTAGTTGTGGGATGAAGTATTATGGAATGAGTAAAGAGACTTTCCGGTAACGAGATTGAACTAGGTATGATGATACCGATGATCGAATCTCGGGCAAGTAACATACCGATGACAAAGGGAACAACGTCTGTTGTTATGCGGTTTGACCGATAAAGATCTTCGTAGAATATGTAGGAGCCAATATGAGCATCCAGTTTCCGCTATTGGTTATTGACCGGAGATGAGTCTCGGTCATGTCTACATAGTTCTCGAACCCGTAGGGTCCGCACGCTTAACGTTCGATGATGATCGGTATTATGAGTTTATGTGTTTTGATGTACTGAAGGTAGTTCAGAGTCCTGGATGTGATCACGGACATGACGAGGAGTCTCGAAATGGTCGAGACATAAAGATTGATATATTGGACCATGTTGTTCGGGCACCGGAAGTGTTCCGGAGAGTTTCAGATAAAACCGGAGTGTCGGAGGGTTACCGGAACCCCCCCCCCCCCCCCGGGAAGTTAATGGGCCACCATGGGCCTTAGAGGAGAGAAGGCCGGCCAGGAGGTGGCGCCCCCCCCCCCCCCCAGTCCGAATTGGACAAGGGGTGGGGGTGGCGCCCCCTCCTTCCTTCTCTCCCCTTCCTCCTTCCTTCCCCTCCTTGTTGGACTAGGAAAGGGGGGAACCTACTCCTAGTAGGAGTAGGATCCCCCCCTTGGGCGCGCCCCATGAGGCCGGCCGGCCCCCTCCTCCCCTCCTTTATATACGGTGGAGGGGGGCACCCCATAGACACACAAGTTGAGTTCTTAGCCGTGTGCGGTGCCCCCCTCCATGGATTTCCACCTCGGTCATATCGTCGTAGTGCTTAGGCGAAGCCCTGTGCCGGTAACTTCATCATCACCGTCACCACGCCGTCGTTCTGACGAAACTCTCCCTCGGCCTCAGCTGGATCAAGAGGTCGAGGGACATCACTGAGCTGAACGTGTGCAGATCGCGGAGGTGCCGTGCGTTCGGTACTTGATCGGTTGGATCGTGAAGACGTTCGACTACATCAACCGCGTTACTTAACGCTTCCACTTTAGGTCTATAAGGGTACGTGAACACACTCTCCCGCTCGTTGTTATGCATCACCTAGATGGATCTTACGTGTTCGTAGAAATTTTTTTGAAATTACTGTGTTCCCCAACATCATGACCGGGCTCGCTTGGAGGATTTCATGAGCCGATGGATAGGCTCGAGGTATCGAAAGTTATTGGCTTTGCTGTCGCCTGCCATGCCTTCCATCAATCCATTGCTTCATCGCTACTCTTTGGGTATCTGAGCGTCGTGGGTACCCAATACACTCTATGGTGTGCCTGCTTCGATCTGCTGACCATCATGGCAGCTGTCATGCTCCGCCGTCCGTCCGTACTTGGTCGTTTGTGCCTGCTTTTATCTAGCGAGCATCATGGCCGCTGTCGTACTCCCGTTGGGTGTCGGTGTGTACTGGAGGATGTTTGTGTCTACTTCGATCTGCCGAGCATCATGACCGCTGTTGTGCTTCCACTGGACGTCCAAATACGTATTGAAGGACGTTTCGTAGTAGCTGTGTAGAGATACAGGTACATGCCCGTGTGCCTCTATACTTGCATATGCACGTTCTTCCCAAGAACCAATCCGTCCGTAGATGCATAGTCTCATGTAACTGTGTACTCCCTCCGTCAGGAAATACTTATCATTGAAATTGATGTATTTAGATGTATTTTAGTTCTAGATATATCCATTTTCATCCATTTTGATGACAAGTATTTTCGGACAGAAGGAGTACATCTCTTTACAGCCACGTCGACTAACTTCAAGTATCCTGATTGTATTTTGAGGCAGCCATGAAGAATCAATTAGCGTACACATGTAGGCAAGTGATCTATCAGAGCACCTGTTCATATGCACACACACATGCATGCTTAGGTCCATGTGTGTTTGTGTTGTGGTCGGCAAAATATTTTGACTGCGTTCACCTCTTGAGTCGACTTCATCGTGCCGCCACAACCATGAATTAGCGACCACTCAGCCACCCTGTTGCGTTCCTGTCCCATTACAGGCGTCTTTGCCGTTGTTGTCGCCGTCGCTCTCACACCAGTGTAAATGCTACTCCCTCGGTTCTTAAATATAAGTTCTTTTTTAAGATTCCAATACAAACTATATACAGAATAAAATAAATGAATCTATACTCTAAAATATGTATATATATACATCCGTATGTAGTCTGCATTGAAATCTCTAAAAAGACTTGTATTTAGGAAGCAGAGGGAGCACTTGTAGGGTCATAAAAATCGATCCAGTGAGTAGCTCGCATGCTTCATATTCCTCTTCATGCCCACGTTACGCCGTTATAAACTATAGACTGCCGCTTGCATGGTATAGCAGCCTCAGCGCCGGTGTGTCGGCGAGAACGTGCAGAGCTTGTGATATTCATGGGGTTGGCTTGTTGCTTTTAGAAGCTGAAATCCTAGTATGCATGCACGGTCAATCTAGTGAATCGTTAAATATACATCCTTGTCCCAACTTGTAATACGTTTTTAGTTTGCTATATGCACGTACGCCACGAGCAAAGTCAGAGTCCTTTTATACTTGAAACTCTGACTTACTCTGTTTAAATTAACTTATCTTTCCGTGTCAATGTAGATTACTCCGATTGCTTCTTTGTCCTCCTGGTTACGGTTGCAACATATTTTTTATACGTGGCATGTTCAATTGCCTGCATGTAACAATATCTGTATGCAACGTTTACATCTTTAATCTTGACCGTTGATAACTAAAATTCATGGTTAAGATAATTTAATATGTGTGGACAAACGTGGTGGCTTGTTTGACTTCTGTTTTAAATATGTATATAAAACTATCAAAGCCATCCGCGGATTAGTTGCACTTTTACAGACGTCCACCCTGCTATTTCCAGGCTGCCGGCTGAGGAACACATCTACTGATCATCATGTGACTCTTTGTTCATTTTTTGATGGACGTGTTCCGAGCTTAAGACTATCCTTCTTGATCGTTTAAGACAATCAAGTGATCTTCCAGTGAGGTCTGACCGTCACCCGCCTTACACCTCACTAATCGTTCGTGCCCGTGTGGACATGGCGCACCCTAAAGAGCTAGGTGTTTTAGACGACGTTACACTGAGAACACTAGCAACTTAAATATTTTATGGGAGCGCCTCTTCGCCATCCATGGACAAGCCCCTCCCGGCTTGTCGTGGCTCGCTAAAAGCACTGCACGGCCTCGAGGCTCCTCCCCAATCCATCTCCCCTCGGTTTCTTTGCCACCAAAGCCGTTGTTACACGTCGCCATCGGGCTACAGGGGGCCATTCATCGGCTGGCACCGCCCACACCCGAGCCCCTCCTCTCCTCATCCTCTAGCCGTGTCAAGGCCTCCCCCTGCCGCGCTGCGACGCGCTGAACGTCTGCCAAGCTCCAGCCCCTAGCCAACCAAGCGCCTGGACCACGGCCACGGCCATGGCAGCCGAGCCCATCCACTTTAGTGGCAAAGCTGATTCATAGTTATATAAGATCATGTTTGTTTGAGTTTTGATTGGATTCAAATCACATGCAGATTCGTTTTAGTGGTAAAGCTAATTCTGCGAATCAGCTTCACCACCGAAGTACACTTTGAGGTGCTTCAATAAATTGTACTAAAAATGTCCCAAATCCAGATTCAGCTTCATTGGCAAAGCTAATTTGAAATAATTGTTTGTTTCAAATTTCAGATTCAGTTTCATTGGTAAAGCTGGCTTCACTGGTACAGCTGATTCAAAATAACTGTTTGTTTTAGATTTCAGATTGAGCTTAACTCACAAAGCTGAACCTGGTTTCTGAAGTTCAAACAAACATGGCCTAAGCCGTGCTCGTCGTGTGCCACGCATCCTTAACGGGACCACCCATCGCCCACGCCTTATCCTTTCTTTTCAGATCGTCTTGTTCCCTCCACCTAATCAGCCGGTCCCCTTCTATTCTCCATCAAATCGCCTCTGCTTTCTCGCACCTTGCTCTCACCCCCTACCATTGAAGCATCATACTTTGTCTTCTTCCTGCTGGAGCGGCGACGGCGGTGGCCCCGGTGCACCAGTGTGCTGACCCCTTGCAGCAAGCAGGTCGCAGCAGGCGTTGTAGCACTGCCTGGCCATAAATCTCGGCGGGGCTAGTGGTGCTGCAAAGCGGCGTACGGTGTGACGCACTCGTGGTGCTGCACCGGGGTCCCGACCTTACGTGCTCCGCTCGCGGTGCTGCAATGAAGTGCACGATGCTGCAATGGAGCACTGCCGGAGGCTTCAATGGAGTCTCGCGCAGGATCGCTCAGCTCCGTTGGAACTGCAATGAAGCACCGCCGGAGCTGCAATGAAGCACGCATTGGGTCGTTGAAGCTTGTTAGGGGTTGCAATGGAGCGTCGTCGGGGATTGCAATGGAGCGTCGTCGTGGCTCCAATGGAGCGCCGCTGGGTGCCGCCGGTGCTTCGCACCGTGCTATGCTGCCATGGAAGGTTTTTTTGCGCGGCCGGCGTTGCTTTTTTTTAGCAGCAGCTGGATAGCTCTCGGTGCTGCGATGCAGCGGTCGCGGCCGGCACCGGCTGGGTTGTTGTGACCGAGGATCAACAGTCTGGTGATGGGCGCTGCTACCGGGGCTGCTGCTCCGACGAACTGAGCACTGCCAGACGGAAGGAAAGCGCAGTACAAGCGAGAGAATGCATCGAACGGCTGATTCGTAGCAGCCACCCTTCATGTAGGTCGGCAAGCTCCTGTACATGTATATATAGCCCAAGGCTTTGATCAATACAAGTACAAATCACTCTAGCTTTATACTGAAGTACTTCCCGCCGTTTCATAATATAAGAATGTTTTTAACACTAATGTAATGGTAAAACTGATTTTATATTATAGGATGAAGGGGAATGCCTCGCGCCAACGCACTGCGCGTCATGCTCGCGTTCTGGCCAAAGCAGCCACGCACCACGTACGTCTGGAATCCATCTTCCAACGCTCACCAGATCTCCTTCCTTCTCATCTTGCCGCCAGAGCACGCCCACAATGTTTCTGCACCTTGCCGCCAGAGCACGCGCACAACTCGTCGCCGCGCGAAGCCCTATGCACTGCACCTCGTGCAAATGCTCTCCACTGTGCACCCCTGTACGATTCAATCCGCCAGCACGCCCGTGTGGCCCGATGGCACCAAGGCAAACGGTCCGGTGAAACTCACGAACGTTCTATTTTCAGCCTTGTATAACACAAGAGGTAGAATGGTCTTTTCATGCCGCACTAAGGGCCAGTTTTCATGGGCTTTTTTGAACTTCTAGAATAAGTTGCCCCCTACCCATCTTAGGCCCAGTTCTTTTCACACAGGATTCTGCAGAATCAAGATTTTGAAAAATTCTCCCAGAATCTGTTGCCGAGTTCTTTTCTGGGATTGTAGGTTGAGATTCTGAAAAGAATTGTGTGTTGAAATGTCTGTAGTACCCTTAGACAAAAAAAAAGTTTGATGAATTTATTAACACCTTGTTGTTTCTAACAGTATCTAGTCGAATATGAGTACGTAAGTGATTTACGAATGTCATAAAAAGTGCTAAATATTACATATAGAATGGATTTAAAGATTTGTCCATTACAAAAGTGGATGAACTAAAAAAATGGATAAAATCAAGGTACGAGACTAGCAGCAATCGCCTCGCGTATTGCGTTCATGGTACCATCATCTTCTGGTGGTAGAGCATTGGCACCTGTAAACGGCAATGGAGGTTGCACATATGCATCGTTGTCGAACTTGTCAAAATGCTCATCATGTAACTTGCTATCACGAATCCAATTGTGGAGACACATGCATGCAGTGACAATCATCTTTTGGGTCTCAAGTTTGTACCGAGGTATGCCTCCAACTCCAAGTATTCGCCATTTCATCTTGAGAACACCAAATGTTATTTCGATGACATTTCGCAAAGAAGAATGTTGATGGTTGAATGTCTCATATCTCCCAACTGGTGGGTGTTGTTGGAAATCTGGTACATGGTATCGTTGCCCTTTGTATGGAGATAGATATCCAACCCTGTTTGGATATCCGGAGTCGACAAGATAATATTATCTACAGTACGACATCAACAAAAGAAATTAGAAATTTACAACATACCATCCTGTATATAACAATATGGATACATGCGAGATGTTACCTGTGGGGGGTTGTGGAAAGTGATCATAACGAACTATGGCATCGCTCCATACACGTGTGTCATGAACAGATCCGGGCCATCCGGGAACAACAAATCGTGAACCTCATATCAAAATCACACACTGCCATAACATTTTCACTTGTGTAACCTTTCCTATTCCTGTGTTGGGGCTCCAACTCCTTAGGCACAATCACCTTAATGTGTGTTCCATCAATGGCGCCAATAGCATGTTCAAAATGAGGCCAAAACTTTGTTTTTCTAAGTACTGGGTGTGGTTCAGAGAAAGTTGGATCAATTGGTCTTATGTAATCACCGGCCATGCGGTCTACACAATCCAAAACCTCATGGAATTTTTTATTAATGACAGAACGACTATGTGCAAACCGGTCTGCGACATTATCAGTTGTTTGACATGTACCCACAGTCCATAAAAATTGTGCCAATACTTCTTTGGATGAAATGTTGGAAGTTGACTCAAGCCCATACTTCTGAACTAACAGATCATGCAATGTTCGAAACACTGACCTCCTCATTCTGAACATAGCATAGAAAGATTTTGCATCTTTCTCCTTCTCTTCTACCCATTGGAGGCCTATAACAAGATGTAACTTTCTTGGTGCGTACGGCAGTGTCACACTTGACGACGCCACATCCATAGCAAATGCAACCATGGCCGCCTCAAATTCCTTTTCTTCTTGTTTCTTTCTGATTTATCCATCTGCCACAACAACATGCACATAGTGTAATATTAGATACAACACAGTTCAGATAACAGTACATCTCCAAAGCAAATAGCTTAGTTCACAAAAGTACACCTCCAAAGCAAGTAGCTTAGCTCACAACATTACAAGTAAATAGTCTGGTAGAAAGCAATTAAAACATAGATGTTCTACTTATTATTGAGCTCCCACATCCTCTTTATCCATCCAAGCCTTGCAAGAGATTCATGAGCCATGAAAGTGGAGAAAACATCACGATATTTCTTTTCCATGAAAAGAAATGTAGCATAGAAATGCTCATCACTTCCTGGTTTTGCACCATCCGCTTCCACCATGGCCATCATTTGTTTAATCTCTTGTCTTGTTGGATCCACACTCTCCTCTACATCCCTCTTCTCTGCATCCCTCCTCTCCCTTGCCCTTCCCTCTTCATCCCTCTTCTCCCTTGCCCTCTCCTTTGCATCCCTCTTCTCCCTTGCAATCTCCTCTGCATCCCTCTTGTCTCTTGCACCAAAGATGTCCACCATGTGTACAAAAGCCTCATTTTTAGCATTCTCACTTGCCCACTTGTCATTCATCTTTGGACTTGGTGAATAAGGACACGCCCTCTTCTTCCCACCCCTGGCTCGATTTTGAATAGGGGTAACTTGGCCTTCATGACTATCACACCCTGAGTCATCCTCCAAACTGATTCGAGAGGGATCACCTTGTTACGAGGGAGTTGGCACCCTCGCATGCTCATTTGTGACACAAGTAGTATCGAAAGCCTCTGACATTTTTTCCTCCTCCGCTAGTGGAGCATAGCGAAACTTGGCAGCTTCTGGATGCGCCTGTAATCATATAGCACCATAGGTTAATATCAAAACTGAAGCAACATGACTCGTTATTTAAGAAATTACATGACAACAACAATACCTTTATCTCCAATGCCCACCACTCATTTGTAGCTGCAATAGTGTGTGTGTATGCTCATCTCTTCCTAAGCCAGATGCTTGCTGGATCAATGTCTTCCATGTTGTCGGGGGGATGGACCCCGGGCAGGCAACGGAACCCGGATCCTCTTCAAAAAACAACGGGGCTGGCACCGCCCCTCAATACCGGCACGCGCTTGGCCGGGTCGCTCGACCCGGCCAAGCCCCGCAAGCCGGCCAGACTAGCCGACCCGGCAAGACACGTCGACTCGGCCTCAACAACTAGTGCAAGACAGCCGAACCCGGCACGGCCAAAGCCTCCTCAACAAGCCAGCGCCACCCATGGCGTGCTACGCAATCCAGCCGCGGGTCAACTCCCGTCCCATCCAGGCCGTATGATGGGGACGAGACTTCAATCAACGATGACCGAGGCAACAGTGCCCCGCCCATGCCTCTGGTCAGCAGGAACGTGGCAACAGTGCCCCTCACCTACCCGCTGACCAGGGCCGGCGTGGCTACAGTGCCCCCGCCCTCACCGCTGACGACAGCAAGCGGCAACCTGACGGAGAGCACTGTACGCGACTCAACTCGGCCATGCCCTGACGATCGACAAGACGGCGCACAGTCCCCCTAGGCTTGCGGGGCCCGCACCTAGGGGAACCCGGCGAACCACAAGCCCTCAGCGGGACCCAGCCCGGGTCCCCGGACACCGACAATACGGACCCACCGACTTGTAACATTACCATTGTACCCCCGGGGGGTTGGACTATAAAACCCCCGGGAGCCCACGATCATTCGGGGGGCGAGCGAGAGGACTAGCCACAAAACAGCAACACCGGAGAAAAGGAGCAGCCCAAGCCTTGGCCAGCTTCCTTCCTCCTCCATACAGCTCCACGAGCAACATTGTACTATCGATCATCCAACTACACTCGGCAGGACTAGGGGTATTATCTCTCCGGAGAGCCCCGAACCTGGGTATGTCCGGCGTCCCGCGCCCGCTCATGCCAACCTCGCCTCTGGAGTCCACCAGCGCCCTCGAGCCTCCTCCTCTCTTTAGCCATCCCTTGGCATCTGCCGTGCGCCCACCACGACAGTTGGCGCCCACCGTGGGGCAGCTCGAGGAGCTGGCCGGGAGCATGCTTCAGACGGGGCCCTTCTCCTACACCGACGAGTCCGTCGTGCTGGCGGACGACGTCGTCGGCGCACTTGCCGCCTCCTTCGCCGCGCTGCGCATCTCCGATGCGTTCGCGGCCGACGAGTACCCCAGCGAGGTGCTCAGCTACTCCGACTCTCCCCTCTCCCTCGGCGGCGGCATTTTCGCCGGGGCAATGGACATCCATGTGGAGGTCTTCGTCATCGGCTATGGCACCTCCTCCTCGTTGAGCAAGACGAGGAAGGCTGCCGAAGACAGGGCCGCAGCGGATCGGATCGAGCCGTCCGATCCGTTGCGCGCCGCGATGCAGAGCCTCCGCACCCCCATCGGCACCGACGTCGACGCCACCAACGTCGCTGAGGCCCGAACCCAGCTCGAGGAAAGGCACCAGCAGATGCTGGACCTATCTCAGACGCTTGCCGCCACTCAGCGTCGCCTGGACGCCGCTCAGCTAGAGTGCGACGCCGCCTACGGATTCACGCCCGCCGCGGCCGAGCCAAGCTGGGTCGCCGATGTGCGTGCCCGGGGAGGAGCGATCGGTCGGGCCCTCGGCGCCATCCCAACCGTCTATGAGACCCCAGCGAAGAACATGCGCGCTGCCCAGGCGGCCGCAGCCGGCCTGGACCTACTCACGGGTGAGGAGCTGAAAGAGCGCATCGGGCGGATGCGTGAACTCCTCCACGCCGCCAACACCCAGCAGGACCGCCTCAACCAGCTCGCCAAGCCGGCGGGACCCGGCTCCGCCCGCCTTGGCGGGCCCGGCGAACTTCTGCACACCGCTTCCTCGCCACCCGGCGAGGCGCACTCCGGCCGAGCCCGGACTCGGCGCGACCCGGCCGCTACAGCCGCCGGCGGATTGGGCGACGAGCCCGTCCTAGAGATCCAGCGCGGACCCGACCAGCATGGCCGGCGTCCGGCTCCAACCGACCCGGCCCCCCGTGGCCTGGCCGCAAGTCGACTCGGCCCGCGCGCCATCGACGACGCCGACGCTCGCCACCGCCTCGATCAGCTCGCTCGCTCCCTGGAGGTGGAGGAGAGCGGCGCTATCGGGCCGGCGTGCTTCGGCCCGCGCATCCGGGAGGAGCCCTTCCCCAAAGGATTCATGCTCCCCCGCGACACCCCCAAGTACAACGGGACGGTGAAGCCAGAAGACTGGCTCACCGACTACACCACGGCCATTGGCATCACCGGTGCCAATCGTCGTCTCGCCGTGCGCTACGCACCGCTCATGCTCCAAGGGTCGGCCCGCACGTGGTTGAACAGCCTGCCGATGGGCAGCATCAACACGTGGGTGGACTTCGAGGAAGCCTTCGTCCGCAACTTCACGGGGACCTACAAGCGACCCGGCCGCCCTAGCCAGCTCGCCATGTGCGTGCAAGGGCCTACGGAGACCGGTCGCGAGTACCTCGCACACTGGACCGAGCTCCGAAACAGCTGCGAGGGCGTCCATGAAGTCCAGGCGATCCAGTACTTCGTCAGCGGGTGCCGAGACGGCACCCTCCTCAAGCACAAGCTCTTACGCTCCGAGCCGGCCACCATGGCCGTGCTCATGGTGATGGCGGACAAGTACGCCAACGCCGACTCCGCCATGAAGATCCAGGTGGCGCTGGATGAAGCCGGCAAGGCGAAGCCGGTTCCCCCTCCGAAGCCGGCCGGCGAAAGCAGCCGGCAGCAGCATCACCAGAACAACAAGCGCAAGGCCGACCAGCTGGCGCCGCGTCACGACAACCGGCTCGTCGCGGCCACCGAGCCCGCGGCGGACCCGGCGGCGAAACGCTGGCAAACTGGCAAGACGGCATGGCAACCCTCCATGAGCTTCGAGCAGATGCTCGACGCCCCCTGCAAGCACCACAGCGGCGCAAGACCCTCCACGCACACGCTTCGGCAGTGCGCCATCACCAAGCGCATCATGAGGGGCGACGTCCCGCCCCCTCCGGCTCCGGCTCTAGGCGCAGGACAGCCGCCTCCGCCTCCGCCGCCGCCTCCGGCTGGCGGCGCGATGCGCGGCGACGCCTACCTGGACCAGAGCGCGGCCTACGTCGTCTTCACCAGCCTCGGCGACGACAAGCGCAGCGAGCGCCTCCTTCGGCAGGAGGTGAACACCGTCGTCCCAGCCAAGCCGGAGTTCATGCATTGGTCGGATAGCCCGATCACCTGGACCCGGGAGGATCACCCGGCAGTCACGCCGAGCCCGGGTGGTTACGCCCTCGTCCTCAACCCCACCATCGTCACGCGGCGCCCATGCAAGTTCTCCCGAGTCCTCATCGACGGTGGCAGCAGCATCAACATCCTCTACCGCGACACGATGACCAAGCTCGGCCTCAAGGCCGAGGACCTGGAGCCAACCCGAACGATCTTCCACGGCATCATGCCCGGCCTCTTCTGCTCCTCATTGGCCGGGTCCGGCTAGATGTCATGTTCGGTGACAGCAGCCACTTCCGGCGCGAACCGATCTGGTTCGAGGTGGTGGACCTGTCCAGCGCGTATCACGCGTTGCTGGGCCGGCCCGCGCTCACCAAGTTCATGGCGGTTCCCCACTACGCGTACCTGAAGATGAAGATGTCGGGTCCCAGGGGCCTCATCACCATCACCGGCGATTACCGCAAGTCCCTGGAGTGCGCCCGAGACGGCGCCAAGTTGGCCGAGTCGCTGGTCATTGCCGAGGAGCGGCGCCAGCTCGACCGGATCGTCGCCCTGGTAGGCGAGGCCTCCGTCGTGTCGATCCCGACCCCGGAACCGGCCGACGAGGCCGCCTTCAAGCCCTCCAAGGAGACCAAGAAAGTGAAGCTCAACCCAGAAGACCCCAGCTGCAGCAAGTACGTTGTCATAGGCGCCTGCCTCGACAGCAAATAGGAAGGCGTACTCGTCGACTTCCTCCGTGAGAATAGGGATATCTTCGCATGGACCCCCAAGGACATGCCGGGTATCCCGAGGAAGTACGCCGAGCACAAACTTCACGTCCGCAAGGACGCCAAGCCTGTCCGTCAACCCCTACGATGATTTTTCGAAGAGAAGAGAAGAACCATTGGTGAAGAGGTCGCCAAGCTTTTGGCGGCCGGCTTCATAATGGAAGTGTTTCACCCCGAGTGGCTGGCCAATCCAGTCCTCGTCCTGAAGAAGAACAAGACCTGGCGCATGTGTATCGACTACACCAGCCTCAACAAGGCCTGTCCCAAGGATCCGTTCGCCCTCCCGCGGATCGACCAAGTCATCGACTCGACCGCCGGGTGTGAGCTCCTGTCCTTCCTGGACGCTTACTCCGGCTACCACCAGATCAAGCTGGACCCGGCCGACGCCCTGAAGACATCCTTCATCACGCCCTTTGGGGCGTATTGCTACATCACCATGTCGTTCGGCTTGAAGAACGCCGGCGACACCTTCCAGCGCTGCATGCAGAAATGCCTGCTGTCGCAACTCGGCCGCAATATCCACGTATACGTCGACGACATCATGGTGAAGACCAAGCAGCACCTCACGCTCCTCGACTATTTGAAGGAAACCTTCGCCAACCTCCATGAATACAAGGTCAAGCTTAACCCGGAAAAATGCGTCTTCGGCGTCACGGCCGGAAAGCTACTCGTCTTCCTCGTCTCGGAACGCGACATTGAGGCGAACCCGGAGAAGATCAAGTCCATCGAGCGCATGCGCAAACCGGCTCGGCTGCGCGATGTCCAGAAGTTCACCGAATGCTTGGCCTCGGTCAGCCGGTTTCTAAGCCGGCTGGGCAAGAGGGCGCTACCCCTGTACCAGCTGATGAAGAAGATGAGCCCGTTTGAATGGAACGGCAAGGCAGACGAGGCCTTCCAAGAACTCAAGCGCATGCTCTCCACCGTACCAGTCCTGGCCGCGCCGACCGACAAGGAGCCGCTGTTGCTCTACATAGCCGCGACCTCGCGGGCGGTTAGCACGGTGCTGGTGGTCGAGCGACCAGAGAAGGCAAGATCCAAGCCGTCCAGTGCCCAGTCTACTACCTGAGCGAGGTGCTCTCCATCTCCAAGCAGAACTACCCACACTACCAGAAGATGTGTTACGGCGTGTACTTCACCGCCAAGAAGCTGAAGCAGTATTTCCAAGAGCACGTTGTCATCGTGGTCAGCACGGTGCCTATCGGAGAAATCATCGGGTGCCGGGATGCCTCTGGCAGGGTTGCCAAGTGGGCGATCCAGCTAGCCGGCCACACCATCCTCTACGAGCCCCGCACCGCGATCAACTCTCAAGCCCTGGCCGACTTCCTCGTCGACTGGATCGAGACCCAGTACTTGCTGCCGCCTCCCGACTCGACGCATTCGCGCATGCACTTCGACGGGTCCAAGATGCGACTCGGCTTGGGGGCCGGCATCGTACTGTCGTCCCTGAAGGGCGACCGGCTCCGCTACGCGCTCCAGATCCACTTCGCCGCCGCCAAAAACATCGCCGAGTACGAAGCCCTTGTGCACGGCCTCCGGCTTGCCAAGGAACTCAGCATCCGGCGCATCCTGTGCTACGGCGACTCGGACCTGGTGGTGCAGCAGTGCTCCGGCGAATGGGACGCCCGCGACTCCAACATGGCAAGCTACCGCTTCCTCGTCCAGAAGCTGTCCGGATCCTTCGAGGGCTGCGAGTTCCTCCACGTCCCGCGCGCGGAGAACGAAGCAGCCGACACGCTCGCCAAGATCGCCTCGTCACGACAAGCCATCCCGTCCGACGTCTCCCTCGAGCACCTGCGCAAGCCGTCCGTCAAGCCATCGCCGGACTCCGAGTCCATCCACGTTCAAGACGACCCGGCCGCACCTCAACCCGGCCCGGGTACTGCTGAACCCGGCCCGGGTACTGCTGAACCCGGCCCAGGGGCTGCTCAGCTCGATCCGGCCACCATCGTCCCGGACCCGGCCGTCGCCATCCCCGACCCGGGGGCTGCTCAACCCGGCTCGGGGGCTGCCGACTCGGAACCCACCCTGGTGGCCGTCTTCGCTGTGGTTACGGCTCCATCTTGGGCCCTCCCAATATCAGAATTTTTGGAGAACGGGGTTCTCCCCATGGACGAGACCGAAGCTCGGCAAGTGCAGTGCCGGGCGTCCGCCTACAGCATCATCAACAACGAGCTCGTCAAGCGCGGCTCCACCGGCGTGTTCCAGCGCTGCGTCGAGCAGGAACGGGGCATCGACATCCTCCTCGACATACATCAGGGCGAGTGTGGGCACCACGCCGCATCATGATCCCTGGTGGCCAAGGCGTTCCGCCACGGTTTCTACTGGCCCACGGCCCTCCAAGATGCCGAGTCGCTCGTCCTCAAGTGTGAGGGATGCCAGCGCTTCAACAAACGCAGCCACCAGCCGGCGTCAGCACTCCGCACCATACCGATCGCCTGGCTCTTCGCGGTCTGGGGACTCGACATGGTGGGACCCTTCAAAATCGCTCGAGGCGGCATGACGCACTTGCTGGTGGCAGTGGACAAATTCACCAAGTGGATCGAGGCAAGACCAATCAAGAAACTGGACGGGCCAACAGTCGTCCGGTTCATCAAGGACATAGCGGTACGCTACGGCATGCCGAACAGCATCATCACCGACAACGGCACCAACTTCGCCAAGGGCGCGCTCGAGCAATACTACTCCGTCTCCGGCATCCGCCTCGACCTGGCCTCCGTTGCGCATCCGCAGTCCAACAGGCAGGTCGAGCGGGCCAATGGACTCATCCTGTCCGGCGTCAAGCCACGACTCGTCGAGCCACTCATCCGCTCACCCGGCAGCTGGCTTGACGAGTTGCCAGCCATTCTCTGGAGTCTACGCACCACGCCGAATCTGCTCAACCCGGCTCGGGGGCTGCCGACTCGGAACCCACCCTGGTGGCCGTCTTCGCCGTGGTTACGGCTCCATCTTGGGCCCTCCCAATATCAGAATTTTTGGAGAACGGGGTTCTCCCCATGGACGAGACCGAAGCTCGGCAAGTGCAGTGCCGGGCGTCCGCCTACAGCATCATCAACAACGAGCTCGTCAAGCGCAGCTCCACCGGCGTGTTCCAGCGCTGCGTCGAGCAGGAACGGGGCATCGACATCCTCCTCGACATACATCAGGGCGAGTGTGGGCACCACGCCGCATCACGATCCCTGGTGGCCAAGGCGTTCCGCCACGGTTTCTACTGGCCCACGGCCCTCCAAGATGCCGAGTCGCTCGTCCTCAAGTGTGAGGGATGCCAGCGCTTCAGCAAACGCAGCCACCAGCCGGCGTCAGCACTCCGCACCATACCGATCGCCTGGCTCTTCGCGGTCTGGGGACTCGACATGGTGGGACCCTTCAAAATCGCTCGAGGCGGCATGACGCACTTGCTGGTGGCAGTGGACAAATTCACCAAGTGGATCGAGGCAAGACCAATCAAGAAACTGGACGGGCCAACAGCCGTCCGGTTCATCAAGGACATAGCGGTGCGCTACGGCATGCCGAACAGCATCATCACCGACAACGGCACCAACTTCGCCAAGGGCGCGCTCGAGCAATACTACTCCGTCTCCGGCATCCGCCTCGACCTGGCCTCCGTTGCGCATCCGCAGTCCAACAGGCAGGTCGAGCGGGCCAATGGACTCATCCTGTCCGGCGTCAAGCCACGACTCGTCGAGCCACTCATCCGCTCACCCGGCAGCTGGCTTGACGAGTTGCCAGCCATTCTCTGGAGTCTACGCACCACGCCGAATCAATCGACCGGGTTCACCCCATTCTTCCTCGTCTATGGAGCCGAAGCCGTCATCCCGACCGACGTCGAGTTCGACTCGTCGCGCGTCGCGATGTACACCGAAGCCGAAGCCAGAGAAGCCCGCGAAGATGGCGTCGACCTGCTCGAAGAAGCACGCCTCCTGGCGCTCAGTCGCTCGGCCATCTACCAGCAAGGCCTGAGGCACTACCACAGCAAGAAGATCAAGCCTCTCGCGTTCCGCGAGGGCGACCTCGTCCTCCGACTCGTCCAAGAGCAGGCAGGCCAGCACAAGCTGTCCCCTCCATGGGAGGGCCCATTCATCGTGAGCAGGGCCTTGCGCGATCGCAATGCCTACTACCTCATCGACGCACGCAAGTCAAGGAAGCGCAAGAAGGACACCGCCGGTGAAGAAATGACCCGGCCGTGGAACGCGGAACTCCTCCGCCCGTTTTACAGTTAGCCGCACGAGCGTATGTATCATCGCCTTTTGTGAACGCATGAAACCATGGGGTCCCCGAACGAATCTCGGGGGCTGCCTTTTGTCGACCAATTTATTGTGTTCCTATTTCCTTGCATTACTATACCACTGAACCCGGCCACCGGTCCGACTTGCTCGACCCGGGGGCTCGGGGGCTGGTCGGCTCGGTCGCCACCCCGCCGCCTTACTTGCTGATTCCTGGTAAAGTTAGGATGCCGCGGTCCCCCACTTCGCCCTAAAGCCACAGATCCAGCTTTGGTTGTCGGCTGGCAAGCACAACGAGCCAAAGCTCCTTCGCGCTTCATACACTAAGTCAAAGGCTGCCGGGTCGATCGACCCGGCCCACCATTCATCAAATGAACAGCCGCACGACCGGCTGCTCGCCAACCAGCTTCGCCGGATTGCCGCCAGCCGGCCCAGAGGGTGTTTTGCTCGCGCTCAACGTTTTGAGGGACCCAAGTCCTGTGCGCTCCTCTCAAAGAATCGAACTCCTTGTCACGGACCGGAGCCTCGGCCGTCTGACTCGCGGGGGGGAGGTTTGAAAAGGAAAAGCGCATGAAATCGGTCCCAAAAACGGAAGGCAAAAAGCAAAAGCACCCACGACATCATTACACCCTAAAACCCCTAGTGGGTGGGTGGACCTGCTATTTAACAGATTTTACACAAAGTGTCTCAGGCATCTCCAGCGCGGCGTCGCGACATCGACGGCTCTCCCCTGGCGGCCTTCGGGTCCAGTGAGGTGCCGGTGTCCTCCTCAGCACCCGCGTCGTGGTAGACGCCCGTCTCCTCCGAGCTCCCCACCGGATCGCGGAGGAGCAAGCCGTAGTCGTCGCCGTCCACGGCCCTGCCGTCTTCCGTCCGCTCCGGATGGAACTCGTCGTGGAAGGCGAACTCGGCAATGTAGCTGGCCCGAGAGGCGATCCGGCCGGCTTGCTCCTGCAAGAGCTGCTCCGAACCGGCCCGCTGGCCCATCAACGCGTCCAGCTGCAGGTCCGGATGCAGGACAGCGCGAACCGGAGCGCCATCTCAGCACCGGCACGAGCGGCGGAGACGCGCCACTCGCCAAGCCGGTCCGGCCCCATCTCCAACCAATGCGCCAGGCGCGAGAAGCTGCTCGGTTGGATAGAGTCCGGCCATAGGGCCGCCATCATTGCGGTGCCGGCCTGGGACAGCCGCCCCAACTGCGTTCCCAGGACCTGCAGCCGGGCCTCAGCGGCGGCGATGATCTCCGGGAAGGTCCAGGCCACCCGGGGATCCGTCCCGGACCCAACGACGCCAGTCGGGTCGCGCTGATAGCGGAAGGCTTCCTCCGCCAGCCGCTGCGTCTCTGGGAAGGCCCCTGCCGCAAAGAAAGAAGCGAGTTAGAAGAAGAACAACAAGAAGGAAGAAAGGCCGGATCTCGACCCGGCAAACGACAAGAAAAAGCACTTACTGGAGAAGGACTCTTCCAGGTGCTGCCCCTCAAGCAACGTACCACGCCGCTCCCGCTCGATGGCGCGGTCGCGCTCCTCGAGCGCCTTCTCCAGATCGGCCGCCTTGGCAAGGGCCGCCTTCAGCTCGGCGTCCTTGTCTTCGGCCGCCTCGCGGCGACGGGCCTCGTCCTGACGGGCCCCCTCAACCATGGTGACCTGCCCCCGCAGGCGATCCACCTCGGCCTGGAGCCGGCCCTTGTCGTCGGTCAGCTAGCCGCACTGCTGGTCCGCCTCCACCAGGGCCTGTTGCGCCTCTGCTACCTTGGCGGCTTCCGCCTTAAGGAGCTCCACCTCGGCCTCGAGGCGGCTCTTGTGACCCGCCAGCTGCTCATGCAGCCGGTTGGCCTCATCGAGAGACCGCCGAGCCGCAGCCGCCTCCGCCCTCGCCTGCGCCGCCTCGACGCCAAGACGGCTGGTGTCGGCAACGAGCCGGTCGTAGTGATGACCGGCCTGGAGCAGACGAGTCCGCCACGACAGCACCTCGGCTGCGAAAAAGAAGGACTCAGCAGAAGAAAAAAGCAAGACTTAAGATTTGGCCCAACTGTTACATAGTTGCCCCGAATCTCGGGGGCTACACCCAGTGGGTGCGCTAGCGCGCCCCCACTAGAAAAGAGCACAAGAATACCTACGGCGACGCGGAGCTCCTCCTCCTTGGCGGCAAGCTGCTCCATGAGCTCCCGGTGCTTGCCCAGGAGACGATTGTAGGCGGCGACCTGGAAGGCGTCGAGATGCTGAAGACAGCAAAAATCAGAACAAGGCAAACACTCTAAAGATTCGACCCAACTACTACGTAGTTGGCCCGAACCTCGGGGGCTACACCCAGTGGGTGCGCTGGCGCGCCCCCACAAAGAAGAAATTACAAGAAGACTTACCAGAACGGCGCGCTCCAAGTCGTGTGTCCGCTCCACCTCGGCCTGGGCGAAGGCCTCGAGCCGTTCCGTCCGGCCTCGCAGGCGGCGACTGACGGCGTCCAGCGCCGCCTCCTCCTGGGTCTGAGGCCCGAAGACAACGGCGCCCCCGCTCCGCGCCGGCTGCGGCACGGCAGCTCGGCACCCTCCCTGCCGTGGCACCAAGGCGTACCCCCCGCTGGCCGCTCGCGACGCGGCCAGCACCTCCTCCGATGCCCCTCCCAGCGCCGACGACGACCCGGACGCCGGGACGCCCTGCGTCGCCATCTCTGACCCGGACGCCGGGACGCCCTGCGTCGCCGTCTCCGGCCCAGCTGCCGAGGTGGCCTCCGGCACCGCCGCCCGCGGTGCCTCCTCCAAAACCGGCGGCGCCTCCGACACCGCCGCCCGCAGCGTCTCTTCCAAAACGACGCCGCCTCCACCACCATCAGTCCCCGCTCGCTCGACCACGTCGGCCTGCGGCGGGGTGTCATCCACCACCTCCACGACCTCCCGGCCGGGGATCACCACCTCAGCCCGGCCTCCACGGCCGTGCTCCCTCACCGACGACGGCTCAAAGACCGTCGCCGCCACCACCGCGCCCTCCGGCATCTCGCGCCAGGCCGGCTCCGTGCCGGATCGCGCCCATGCCGCCGCCGCGTCGGTCAAAGCACGGACCGACGCCGCCTCCAGCTCCGCCTCGGCCCGGTTCCTGTCCCGCCAGGCCAAGGCTTCGGCGTCGTTCGGATCCAGGCCGAGGTCCGAGTCGGCCCGTCCCTCCACCTCGGCCTGGTCGGCGAGGTCGGACCGGCTCCTGCGGAACGCGGCCCCTTCGGCGGTCATGGCTTCTGCCGCCGCCCTCGCCAGCGCGATTCGCGACCTGGAGAAGAAGACAGAATGAGCAGAAAAGAAACAAGACTAGCTCAAGAAAAAAAATCTGAGCGCAAATGAGAGATGAAGCTTACCCCGCCAAGACCGGGACCGGGGTTGGCCTCCCGTGCCCGCCGTTGCGCTTCCTCTTGGCCGGCCTCCCGGCCCTGGCCGGGTCCGCAGTGCGCTTCGAGGCCCGGGATCGCGGCGCGACGCTGTCTTTCCCATGCGGGCGGCTCGGCGCCGCGCCATGCAGGGACCCAGCTCCGCCCGCGTCGCCGCCTCCCCCGCCCAACGCCACTACACCGACAACTGGTGTCAGCACCGACCGTTCCGTGCCGCGGTCAGCAATTCAAGACACATGAAAAAAACACGAGACTTACCCGCGCGATGCCCAGCGCCAGCGTCGGACTCGGCCTCCTCCTCCCCGCCATGAGCCGCGGGCTCCTCTGGCGCCACCGGCTCCACCTGCGACGGGGCCCGGGCGTAAGGATGTCGAATCGCGTTCAGAAGTACCCCCCGCGTCACGTCAGAACGGATGAGAAGGTGCGCGGCAGCAAAGTAAGAAGACCAGACACTCACCTGCGGCGCCGGGTTCGACTGGCTGTACGGCGCCTTGCCGAACCGCCAGTCCTCCCCAAGGTTGGCCTTGGAGATGTCATTCACGCCGCGCGCGACCTGCTCCGCGGACAGCCGCGTCGACCCCATGCGGTTGGGCTCTTGAAGGCCGACCATTTCGCCGATGAGGCAGGAGCGCCCCTGAAGCGGAAGGACCCGGCGCATGATGAACGCGGCGAGGAGGTCGATGCCGGTGAGCCCCTCCTGTGTCCTCATCACCGTCACCCGCTCGCAGAGATTAATGATCTCCTGCGACGGGCGCCTGGGCGAGTAGCCCCAGTTCGTCTTCGCCCGCGGCTGCGATGGCGAAGGCCAGAAGGTTGATGTGATCCGCACCAAGGTTGCGGACGTAGAAGAAGGAGTTCTGCCACTTCTTGGCAGAATCCTCTAGCGGGATCTTGGGGAAATCCGCCCCCGACCGCTTCGAGATGACGGCGGCGCCGCAATCGGCGAACTCCCCGGCCGACGGGCCCTGCTGCTTCAAGGAGAAGAAGCGCGCCCAGAGGTCGATCGTAGGCTCGACCCCCAGGTACCCCTCGCAGAGGGTGACGAAGCCGGAGAGCTGGACGATGGCGCCGGCGCTAAGATGATGCGGCTGGAGCCCGAAGAACTCCAGGAACGCGCGGAAGAAGGTGCTCGCCGGCAGCCCGAACCCGTGCTCGAAGTGCGTGAGGAAGACCACGCGCTCCTGCCCCTCGGGCCGCGTCGCCCGGAGTTGGTTGATGTCCTCGAAGGTGACATTCGAACCCATCTAGGAGCCCGATGGCAGCGACATGGTCAAAGGAAGAAGAAGGAAGATGGACGGCGAAGGAGTTCTGCTCGGAGCAGCGGGCGCCGCAGTGCGTCAATTGCAAAGAGTGGAGCGAGAGCAAAGGGACAGGAGGGCGCGAGCGAGAATAATGTCCGCCCCCCCCCCCCCTGCCCCCCGATTTATAACCCTCTGTTTGAACGTGGGGAAGTGGGGAAGTGGGATCGTCTGCATGCGCTCGTTCCACTACCCCGCAATAAGTGTGCACGTACACGCGCGGTAACTGCCCGGGGAAGAGCAAGCGGCCCCCGGACGCCGCAATAAATCCGCGCGCTTGGGCCGAGGGCGCGCGGCGGTGGGCCCCAGCCCGTCACCCGGTCCCGTCACGCACGTGGCCTGTCAGGCCCCTCCGACTTCCGGGCACCATGTGGCGCCCGCGCAAAGCCCGAGGGACTGCCCCAAGATTCGGCGGACTTCTCGGTCCCCGCCACGACCGAGATGCCGCGATCCGGTTTCCGAGAAAACCGGCACACAGTGGGTGTTGCCGGACCCGGCGCTCACAGAATCCACCTTGCTTAAGGGGGAACTGCGAAGGCCCACTCATCCGAAGACGGCGGACCTTCACAGCTTCGGGGACTACTGTCGGGGGGATGGACCCCGGGCAGGCAACGGAACCCGGATCCTCTTCAAAAAACAACGGTGCTGGCACCGCCCCTCAATACCGGCACGCGCTTGGCTAGGTCGCTCGACCCGGCCAAGCCCCGTAAGCGGGCCAGACTAGCCGACCCGGCAAGACACGTCGACTCGGCCTCAACAACTAGCGCAAGACAGCCGAACCCGGCACGGCCAAAGCCTCCTCAACAAGCCAGCGCCACCCATGGCGTGCTACGCAATCCAGCCGCGAGTCAACTCCCGTCCCATCCAGGCCGTATGATGGGGACGAGACTTCAATAAACGATGACCGAGGCAACAGTGCCCCGCCCATGCCTCTGGTCAGCAGGAACGTGGCAACAGTGCCCCTCACCTACCCGCTGACCAGGGCTGGCGTGGCTACAGTGCCCCCGCCCTCACCGCTGACGACAGCAAGCGGCAACCTGACGGAGAGCACTGTACGCGACTCAACTCGGCCACGCCCTGACGATCGACAAGACGGCGCACAGTCCCCCTAGGCTTGTGGGGCCCGCACCTAGGGGAACCCGGCGAACCACAAGCCCTCAGCGGGACCCAGCCCGGATCCCCGGACACCGACAATACGGACCCACTGACTTGTAACATTACCATTGTACCCCCGGGGGCTTGGACTATAAAACCCCCCGGGAGCCCACGATCATTCGGGGGGCGAGCGAGAGGACGAGCCACAAAACAGCAACACCAGAGAAAAGGAGCAGCCCAAGCCTTGGCCAGCTTCCTTCCTCCTCCATACAGCTCCAGGAGCAACATTATACTATCGATCATCCAACTACACTCGGCAGGACTAGGGGTATTATCTCTCCGGAGAGCCCCGAACCTAGGTATGTCCGGCGTCCCGCGCCCGCTCATCCAACCTCGCCTCTGGAGTCCACCAGCGCCCTCGAGCCTCCTCCTCTCTTTAGCCATCCCTTGGCATCTGCCGTGCGCCCACCACGGCACATGTGTTGTACTCGCTTCTACATACACCCCACTTCTTTTTTATTTGCCGGGTCAAATAGTTTCTTCCAAAGCGTTCGTTGAACTTCTTATGCAAATTAGCTTGTCCTATGTCCGACAAATAACCACCGTTGCGGTTATTTGCTCGAACCTCCTCTACGCACGCATTCATAAAAATTGTATGAGCAGCACTGTCCCAATTTGCTTTGGGTTCTTTGACTTTCTCCATCTTAAATTAGCATCATCATAGAAAATAGTGTCATGTACTAGGAATTCACATACCAATACATTAGTAAGAGAAAAGCAACCATAAAACAGCAAAAGAAGGCAAAACAATGATATCAGTGTTGCTTCATACTGCCATATTGTTGAACGGCTCCAAACCAAAATAAAGATATGTATACCCAAGTGCCCAACACTAGAAGTATTAGTGAAAATTATGCTTGTGGATATCTCTTTCTCGTAGAATACTCATAGTCTCTTCATTTTTGTAAATAGGCAAAAAAGCTGCGCAGGTTGTGGCCTTCTCCCTCCTTTGTTGGACGTTGTATGCACTTCTATTACTAATTTAACAGCAAACAAGTTGTATGCACTTCTGTTGGACGCATCACGGCTGGCTGGGTGCAAAAAATTAGCACCATCCATCCATCTACCAGCATCAGCAATCAATCCATCCATCTAACAAATCCAAGCATTAATCCATCTACCTATGCAACAAACATCAGTCTAGCTATATAGCATAAGAAAAACGAAGAACAGAGGGATAGGGAAATAGGATGCCTCACCGTGGGTGTGGTCTGCTCCTCGCGTGCGTGGACTGCTCGTGGCCGTCGAGGTGCAGCGCCGGTGGCCGTCGAGGTGCCGCGCCGGTGGCCGTCGGTGTTGGCGGAGACACGGCGGGGGGGAGGACGAGCAGCGAAGGAAGAGGGGTGACGGAGGGAGATAAGGCGGGCGGCGGCCGCGGGAAACTGGCCGGCGGCCGCGGCAAGGGCCTGGCCGGCGAGGTTGGTCCGGTGGCGGCGCAGCAACCCTAGCCCTCGCTGCGTCTGGACTCCTTTCCCCCGATGCGAACAGGGGTCAGTGGTCCGCTCGCTCGTTTTCTCTGGTCCAGCGCGTGGATGCGCAGTGGCATTCCGGGTGTAAATTCTTGATGGGATAGGGGTACTCTTCTATTTTGAAACGTTTTCACTGGTGGGACTTGCCAAAATCTCATGATTCTGGGAAAATCAAGCTTTTTGGGTGCTTTTGGATTGCACTAGGATTCTAGAGAATCCTCTCCAGATTTTGGAAGTCTAAATGAGTTCTTTTGGCTCCAGATTTTCCAGACCAAAATTCTCCACAATCTGCTCAAAAGAACTGGGCCTTATTCTAAAAGCCCAACCAATATTTTTTTTTAAAGCATAGTAGTCAAGTCTTAATTAGTAGGCTTCTAAAAAATAAATTTGATTGGGCTTCTAATACAACCTGGGTAGGGAGCAGCTTGTTCCAGCTTATTCTAGAAGTCAGCAAAAGTACTGGCCCTTAACATCGTTAGTGACCAAACTACACGGAAGTGTCACATAGGGGCACATATTTTACATTTGATGTTAAATAGGGAAGAAATTTTTTTGGGCCAATTAGTGAAGCAAACTTTAAGAAAGGCCAAATAAGGACTTCTCTGCCAATCCACCTTGTCTAAATAAAACTCCAATCCATCCAGTCCCGATTCGGTTGCCTAAAAAACCTGTCCCGATTTAGAGGCGCAATAGGAATAATTAATTTAATACTATGGTGTCTGCTCCTTGTACTGGTTGCTATTCTATAGGTACTAGTAAGCGTGCACGTGCAACGCACGTATCAAACATGAAAAACTCTTATGAAATATACATAAATTTCTTGAATTTTTTGAAAATTCATACAAAGTGCATTTCTTGACTCATACAAATAATTTGATTATCATTCTTCATGATCAACATTCTTGTTGAAAAAAACATCGCACATCTTTGCGTTAATTATATAGTCTCTTATCTAAATGCACACTTTCTCAATGCATAGCGCCTAAATGATTATAATCCCCTGTAAATGAATTTCAGTATTTGAACAAAATATACAGGCGGGCTTCGGCCCATTGCACTATGTGTCAAATATACAACCGTTTGAAATTTTGCTAATCATATTGTTATAGTATAATCTAATCAGAAATTAGAATCACCTTGTTGGATAATAGATTATTTAAAAGGTTAATCACCATTCTCCATACACACATACAAGTACCATTCAATAAAGATCCATTTATGTATCAACAATAATAACGAACTATTACTATGAGAAAATGGAGTGTCTTTCACAGAAGTGATAAAATGCCAGGTGAGAAAATCAAGTATCAACATTTATATATCTCCAGCCAATTGAAGATAATGTCATGCAAACCAAACCATGCCTTCGCTCTTTACAACAAGAATCCTGCCAAGCAAAGCAGAGAAGTGCAGAATAAGGAATTTTGTTTATAGAGCTATCCTCCAATTCCTAAAACACATATAAAAGTCATGCATGACACACTTTACATTTCAGTGTTGGCACTGCAAAAAAAATATGTCATGATTTCCCTATATACTTTCTTGGCGCATATATACGGAACTCCTAACCCAAACTTACCCAAGAAACTGTAGGTTCTTATCAACAAAATTCCATCAGACTATTAGAATGGACAAATGAGGATTTTTTTTTTTACTTAGAGAACCTCACATCGACCATCCGACATGTCCCAATTTTGTGAAAAATAGCAGATCATCAACAAGCTCACACAACATTGTCCATCAAGCTCTAAACTCTGAATGCGAGGGGAGCTCACAGTACATGTTTTCCCCGCTGGTTTTCCAACTGGCCAATCGGCTGATGGTACCAAACCAACTGCAATACATAATAAAACTTGTTGGTTGATGCAACCAAACCAACTACAATACATCCTAAGCCAAGTCGGTTGACACACCATAAATCGGCTGCAACTCCAAATAAGAAAATGTTCAAACAGAAAAAGATAGCAATGAACTTGAGATCTTGCCTGCACCTTGTCAATCTCCTCCTGGACTTGTTGACGCCTTTGAGAATTGTAAGCACTTCGCGCGGAGGGAAACAACATTCAGGCAAGTCTCCGTCACTACATCAGTGCATCCACCAAGTATAAAAAAGGTTCCCAACTCACCTCCACGGCAAACTCAAAGGAAATAATGAATTTACACAGCTTTAAAGTAGGCTTTTCTGAAAACAAACTCAAAATTGAATTAGACCACAATTTACAAAATTAAGGTAACTGGGAGAAAGATATGACAAAATTCATGAAATTCTCATAACATTTGTACTGTGAATGACAACAGAAAAAAGAAAAGAAGAACTGAATAACAGTAATTGGAAGGATAGAACAACATTTGCTTTAAATAAAATTAGCTAGCTGAGGCTGCAAGAACAACATAGAAGCTAGCATGGATCTAGCAACTACTAAAGTACATTTTAGGCAAGCACGGCTGACCAGCTACATACCATTTAATCGCTGGTGCTAAAAGAGATATAACTCAGAAATGCAGACCTGCACGTCTCCTTGTGTTCTTGGCTATTTGTGTACCTGCCCTTTGTCCCTATCCATGGGTGTAGGAAGAGCAGATTGGGCAAATCATAACATACAAGAATCCAATACAGACTAACGTTCAGAGAAGCATGTACTAATTTAGCTTGTAGAAATTCAGAGAAACATGTGTTGAAGAAGCTAGCTCACGGGAAAGCATGCCGCTTGGTGGCGAGGGCCTCAACGTGGTGGCAGCGGTGGTCAAGCAGAGGAGTGGAGGCCGGAGCGGCAGCCCGCACTCACGTCCATGGGTATTTCTTGTGCCGAAGACCATGTTGCCTCATTAAGTTTACACACTCATGGCAAAGAAGCATCTGTGTGACATTTATATCTCAAACCTGCACAAGAAAGGTTAATATGCAAATTTCTGCCATATTTCTTTGCTGGGTTCTAAATCTGACATTGACAGACAACATAAGGTTAATAGGCTCACATATCCTTGCTAGGGAAAAAGTGGTACCATACAGGAATAGTAGGAAATAAGTTAGAGAACACTAATAGCTTAAGAGTACATATAGCTTGCACATGCATGGGCTCACACTCAGTATCAAGGAATAAGATAGCACATAACTGCATGACGAACAGATCAGCCATGCCCATCTACTTCCCTCATTGCCTGCAGGAAATGTCATGTCAAATCCATTCAGTGGACACATAACTGAATTGTGCAAAATCAAGTGAAGTAAAAAACACAAAATTCCTGGTTTATCAATTCACTAAGTTGGCACTTGGCAGGCATTATAAGTCCCACACCGCCCTAAACAATTTACTAAGCACGTACATTATAGCTTCAATGCATTGGACAGAAAAACAAATTACCTTCTTCCCTGCGACGCTTCATTTAAGTCTCACGCCCACTCATGGCGACAGAAGAAAAAAACCACAGTAATTTAAGCAAAAGAGAGTGAGGGAGAGAACCTTGGAAGAAGCGGACACTGGCGTCGAGGAGCTGCTGGGACCAAGAGGAGGAATCGCGCAGGTCGAGCCGTCGAGGGAGCAGACCTCCAGGGCGCCGCGGCGGATCAACTCTAGGCATAGCGCGGCGCCGACGAAGCCCTGCCCGCCAGTCACCGCGAACCGCACGCCCTCGATCCCCTCGTTCTCGCTCAGATGCATCTCAACTGCAGCTTCGGGTGTGGGGCGGCGCGGCGGATCATAGCGACCGCAGTGGGGCTCGGGCGGCGACGCGGCGTGGCCGTGGAGGTGAAGAGGGAAATAGGGGAGGGATGGCGTCCGTCGCGCGGGGCGGCGGCAGAGGCTGGGAGGCATCCGTGGGGAGAGGGGAGCATAGCGGTGGGGAAGAAAGGCAGGGGCGCCATTGGGGCAGTGGATAATTTGTTGGGTTTGGCAGACCTTGGATGTGATATTGATTGTTGGATGTAATTTAATTTGATTGATCTAACGTCTCCGATACTTCTGTGTACACTTCGCTGTGTGGCTTTAGAGGGGGTTATGTTTGCTCTTTTAATAATTGTATAGATATAGATTAAAGAAATCAAATGGTAAATAGGAAGAGCTCAAATATTTTATTCAAAGGATGAGTGCTAAAGATTTCGCACATGAGAGTATAACCGTTAGTTTCCCTAGTGCTTTTCTTAGAAATTATCATTCGTAAGTCATTTGTGAAAACATCTAAAAACATTTTCCTAATGGTACGTATTACAAGTCCTGACTTAAATATGGTCATTTTAGCGGAGTAAAATTGTTATGCTTATCTTTGTTTCTTTGCTAGGCAAAGTTATCTAATTTTTTCATATATATCTATGCAAGGAAGTGTGTTGGCACTTGATCCAACCAATATCTTGTTCGGAACCATTTGGACCAATTTATTTTTAGGGGCTTGCTGCTTTGATATTCTATAGACCCCATGAAGATTTGAATCATGTCAGATTTACCTTGTTTCAAAGATAAGTACTTGGATAGCCATCCAAATGAAGAGTTTCTTCAATTTTCAATATCGTTTTAGATGTCATGGGCTATGTTTGGTGGAGTTTGATGTACCACCATGAGATGACCATAAACTATCAACCAAAGGATATCTAAAGATCACATCGCATAGTGACACAATAGCATTGTCAAACTGTCATATGGCATTTTCTTGGTATGCTTTTATGTGACAATATTGTTATGCTATGAGAATGTGATTGATGCAATTCCAGAGTTATTAGAGCATCTCCAGCCGTTGCCCCCCTCCCCCCAGGACGCATAAAAATTGCGCCCAGTCGTCGCCCCCAGCTCGCCCACAGGCCCCGATATTGGCCCACTTTTCAGCCCCATTTCGGCGTATAAAGGGCCCATATGGGCGAGAATAGGCCCATATTCGGCGTGGTTCGCCGTGGCTCGGCGTTCAATTATCAACATAAATATTTTTTATCACATATTTCATCACAGAAAAATCAAATACTTCAACAAAATACAACAACAAATAGTTCAATACAAATTATATAGTTCAATACAAATTATATGGTTCAACAAATAAAAACTCATATTTCATCACACGTCGCGCCCGGCGTCGCCCTTGAGCCTCCATAGGTGCTCTATCAGATCCTGCTGCAGTTGATGATGCACCTCTGGGTCTCGGATCTCCTGACGCATACTGAGGTAGGCAGTCCAGGTTGCCAGTAGCTGGTGATCAACTTCGGCTAGAGGACCCTGCCTGTAGTATGGTTCAGTGTCAAACACTTGGTCTTCTTGCTCGCTCTCGATGATCATGTTGTGCAAGATCACACAGCAAGTCATAATCTCCCACATTTGATCTTTCGACCAGGTCTGAGCGGGGTGATAACCCACAAGTATAGGGATCGCAAGAGTTTTTGAGGGTAGAGTATTCAACCCAAATTTATTGATTCGACACAAGGGGAGCCAAAGAATATTCTCAAGTATTAGCAGTTGAGTTGTCAATTCAACCACACCTGGATAACTTAGTATCTGTAGCAAAGTATTTAGTAGCAAAGTAGTATGGAAATAACGGTAACGGTAGCAAAAGTAATATTTTGGGGTTTTGTAGTGATTGTAACAGTAGCAACGTAAAGGTAAATAAGCGTAGAACAATATGTGAAAAGCTCGTAGGCATTGGATCGGTGATGGAGAATTATGCCGGATGCGATTATTCATGCAACAGTTATAACATAGGGTGACACAAAACTAGCTCCAATTCATCAATGTAATGTAGGCATGTATTCCGAATATAGTCATACGTGCTTATGGAAAAGAACTTGCATGACATCTTTTGTCCTACCCTCCCGTGGCAGCGGGGTCCTAATGGAAACTAAGGGATATTAAGGCCGCCTTTTAGTAGAGTACCGGACCAAAGCATTAACACATAGTGAATACATGAACTCCTCAAACTACGGTCATCACCGGGAGTGGTCCCGATTATTGTCACTTCGGGGTTGCCGGATCATAACACATAGTAGGTGACTATAGACTTGCAAGATAGGATCAAGAACTCACATATATTCATGAAAACATAATAGGTTCAGATCTGAAATCATGGCACTAGGGCCCTAGTGACAAGCATTAAGCATAGCAAAGTCATAGCAACATCAATCTCAGAACATAGTGGATACTAGGGATCAAACCCTAACAAAACTAACTCGATTACATGATAAATCTCATCCAACCCATCACCGTCCAGCAAGCCTACAATGGAATTACTCACGCACGGCGGTGAGCTTCATGAAATTGGTGATGGAGGATGGTTGATGATGACGACGGCGACGGATTCCCTTCTCCGGAGCCCCGAACGGACTCCAGATCAGCCCTCCCGAGAGAGTTTAGGGCTTGGCGGCGGCTCCGTATCGTAAAGCGCGATGAATCTTTCTCTCTGATTTTTTTCTCCCCGAACACGAATATATGGAGTTGGAGTTGAGGTCGGTGGAGCTCCAGGGGGCCCACGAGGCAGGGGGGCAGGCGCGCCCCCCACCCTCGTGGCAAGGGTGTGGGCCCCCTGGCCTTGATTCTTTCGCCAGTACTTTTTATTATTTCCAAAAATAATCTCCGTGGAGTTTCAGGTCATTCCGAGAACTTTTGTTTCTGCACATAAATAACACCATGGCAATTCTGCTGAAAACAGCGTCAGTCCGGGTTAGTTCCATTCAAATCATGCAAGTTAGAGTCCAAAATAAGAGCAAAAGTGTTTGGAAAGTAGATATGACGGAGACGTATCAACTCCCCCAAGCTTAAACCTTTGCTTGTCCTCAAGCAATTCAGTTGATAAACTGAAAGTGATAAAGAAAAACTTTTACAAACTCTGTTTGCTCTTGTTGTTGTAAATATGTAAAGCCAGCATTCAAGTTTTCAGCAAAGATTATGAACTAACCATATTCACAATAACTCTTAGGTCTCATGTTTACTCATATCAATGGCATAATCAACTAGCGAGCAATAATAATAAATCTCGGATGACAACACTTTCTCAAAACAATCATGATATGATATAACAAGATGGTATCTCGCTAGCCCTTTCTGAGACCGCAAAACATAAATGCAGAGCACCTTTAAAGATCAAGGACTGACTAAACATTGTAATTCATGGTAAAAGAGATCCAATCATAGTCATACCCAGTATAAATTAATAGTAATGGATGCAAATGACAGCGGTGCTCTCCAGCTGGTGCTTTTTAATAAGAGGGTGATGACTCAACATAAAAGTAAATAGATAGGTCCTTCGCAGAGGGAAGCAGGGATTTGTAGAGGTGCCAGAGCTCGATTTTAAAATAGAGATAAATAATATTTTGAGCGGCATACTTTCATTGTCAACATAACAACCAAGAGATGGTGATATCTTCCATGCTACACACATTATAGGCGGTTTCCAAACAGAATGGTAAAGTTTATACTCCCCCTCCACCAACAAGCATCAATCCATGGCTTGCTCGAAACAACGAGTGCCTCCAACTAACAACAATCCCGGGGGAGTTTTGTTTGCAATTATTTTGATTTTATTTGCATAAAGCATGGGACTGGGCATCCCGGTGACCAGCCATTTTCTCGTGAGTGAGGAGCGGAGTCCACTCCTCTTGAGAATAACCCGCCTAACATGGAAGATACGGACAACCCTAGTTGATACATGAGCTATTCGAGCATACAAAATAGAATTTCATTTGAAGGTTTAGAGTTTGGCACATACAAATTTACTTGGAACGGCAGGTAGATACCGCATATAGGAAGGTATGATGGACTCATATGGAATAACTTTGGGGTTTAAGAGATTGGATGCACAAGCAGTATTCCCGCTTAGTAGAAGTGAAGGCTAGCAAAAGACTGGGAAGCGACCAACTAGAGAGCGATAACAGTCATGAACATACATTAAAATTAATGAACATTGAGTGCAAGCATGAGTAGGATATAATCCACCACGAACATAAATATCGTGAAGGCTATGTTGATTTTGTTTCAACTACATGTGCGAACATGTGCCAAGTCCAGTCACTTGAATCATTCAAAGGAGGATACCACCCTATCATACCACATCACAACCATTTTAATAGCATGTTGGCACGCAAGGTAAACCATTATAACTCCTAGCTAATTAAGCATGGCATAAGTACTATAATCTCTAATTGTCATTGCAAACATGTTTATTCATAATAAGCTGAATCAGGAACGATGAACTAATCATATTTACAAAAACAAGAGAGGTCGAGTTCATACCAGCTTTTCTCATCTCAATCAATTCATCATATATCGTCATAATTGCCTTTCACTTGCACGACCGAACGATGTGAATAATAATAATAGTGCACGTGCATTGGACTAAGCTGGAATTCCCCCAAGCTTAGGCTTTTGGCCTAAGTTGGTTTATTGCCACGGCTGGCCTGGCGGATATCCAAAGTTATAGTTGGGGTCGTACTGAGATGCAGCAGTCATTGCATCGTGGGCTGCAGCTTGGAGGCGAGCTATCTCAGCCCTCCTCTTATACTCTTCCGCCTCCTCTCTGGTTATAAAATATCTCCCCTTTGCCTGAAAGTCAAAGAAAGTAGAAGCAGTGAGAGCGACGTGATATGTGCGTCGTCTGTCAAAGATTAGTCGGTACTGGAGGAACTGATCGTTCCTCTCAACAAAACGATAACGAACCATAGCCTCATAATCTAAATAAGCAGGAGGCAACTCAATATCATCCTCACGTATGGTTACACCAAGAAAATTAGCTAAACGGGTTGCATAAATTTCACTAAAGAAATCTCCATTAAATCTATTATGATGCAACCTACGTGCAATAATGGCTCCCAAATTATAATGTTTGCCTCCTAACACAGCACTCCTGAGGATACTGAGGTCAGGGACACACATGTGACATGCTTCATCCTTACCATTTATGCACCTATCTATGAAGAGAGCAAAATAATGTATAGCAGGAAAATGAATGCTCCCTATGGTAGCTTGTGCTATGTCTCTAGATTCCCCCACAGTTATACTAGCAAGAAAATATCTAAATTCAGATTTGCGAGGTTCACTAGTACTACCCCATTGTGAAAGTTTGCAAGCAGTGGTAAAATCCTCTAAGTCCATTGTTTAAGAGTTTTCATAAAGATCAAACAGGACAGTTTGAGAATTGCGTGAATATGAAAATTCAAACCTTCTCACAAAGGAGCTAGTGAGATAGTGGTACTGACGACACTTATCTTCCTCGAAGTTCACAAGATCAGCGTTACGCACATATGCGTTAAATTCTTCCTTGATTCCCGCTTGATCCATAAAGTCTTCTGAAGGTCATTCACAAGCCCGCACTGGAGCTTCTCTCGGTGGTTCCTCGTCAGCATCGCGCATTGCGAGCCTAGGTCCTTGCTTCCTTGAAGAACCATCGTGCATTGGATCGGTGATGGAGAATTATGCCGGATGCGATTATTCATGCAACAGTTATAACATAGGGTGACACAAAACTAGCTCCAATTCATCAATGTAATGTAGGCATGTATTCCAAATATAGTCATACGTGCTTATGAAAAAGAACTTGCATGACATCTTTTGTCCTACACTCCCGTGGCAGCGGGGTCCTAATGGAAACTAAGGGATATTAAGGCCTCCTTTTAATAGAGTACCGGACCAAAGCATTAACACATAGTGAATACATGAACTCCTCAAACTACGTTCGTCACCGAGAGTGGTCCCTATTATTGTCACTTCGGGGTTGCCGGATCATAACACATAGTAGGTGACTATAGACTTGCAAGATAGGATCAAGAACTCACATATATTCATGAGAACATAATAAGTTCAGATCTGAAATCATGGCACTCGGGCCCTAGTGGCAAGCATTAAGCATAGCAAAGTCATAGCAACATCAATCTCAGAACATAGTGGATACTAGGGATCAAACCCTAACAAAACTAACTCGATTACATGATAAATCTCATCCAACCCATCACCGTCCAGCAAGCCTACGATGGAATTACTCACGCACGGAGTGGAGCATCATGAAATTGGTGATGGAGGATGGTTGATGATGACGACGGCGACGGATTCCCCTCTCCGGAGCCCCGAACGGACTCCAGATCAGCCCTCCCGAGAGAGTTTAGGGCTTGGCGGCGGCTCCGTATCGTAAAGCGCGATGAATCTTTCTCTCTGATTTTTTTCTCCCCGAACACGAATATATGGAGTTCGAGTTGAGGTCGATGGAGCTCCAGGGGGGCCACGAGGCAGGGGGTGCGCCCAGGGGGGCAGGCGTGCCCCCCACCCTCGTGGCAAGGGTGTGGGCCCCTTGGCCTTGATTCTTTCGCCAGTATTTTTTATTATTTCCAAAAATAATCTCCGTGGACTTTTGTTTCTGCACATAAATAACACCATGGCAATTCTGCTGAAAACAGCGTCAGTCCGGGTTAGTTCCATTCAAATCATGCAAGTTAGAGTCCAAAACAAGGGCAAAAGTGTTTGGAAAAGTAGATACGACGGAGACGTATCACGGGGTACCGGACAACAGCAAATCAAGATTGGAGCACACCAAATGCCCGCTCGACATCCTTCCTGCAAGCCTCCTGAATCTTCGCAAAACAGGCGTTCTTGCCTCCTGGCACAGGGTTTGAGATCGTCTTCACAAAAGTCGACCATCTCGGATAGATACCATCAGCTAGATAGTACCCCTTGTTGTAGTGCCACCCATTTATCTCGAAGTTCACCGGAGGAGAATGACCTTCAACAAGCTTGGCAAAGACAGGAGAGCACTGCAACACGTTGATGTCATTGTGAGTTCCTGGCATACCAAAGAAGGAATGCCAAATCCAGAGGTCCTGTGTGGCCACCGCCTCAAGTACCACACTGCAACCGCCTTTGGCGCCTTTGTACATCCCCTGCCAAGCAAATGGGCAATTCTTCCATTTCCAATGCATGCAGTCGATGCTTCCAAGCATCCCAGGAAATCCTCTTGTTGCATTCTGTGCTAGGATCCGAGCAGTGTCTTCCGCATTGGGTGTTCTCAAGTATTGCGGTCCAAACACTGCCACCACTGCCCGACAGAACTTGTAGAAACACTCTATGCTGGTGGACTCGGCCATGCGCCCATAGTCGTCGAGTGAATCACCAGGAGCTCCGTATGCAAGCATCCTCATCGCTGTCGTGCACTTTTTGATCGAGGTGAATCCAAGTTTGCCGGTGCAATCCATCTTGCACTTGAAGTAGTTGTTGAACTCCCGGATGGAATTCACAATTCTGAGGAAGAGCTTTTTCGGCTCATCCGATAACGGCGCCGAAATGTTTTGTCGCCGTGAAGTGGAGCATCGGCGAAGTAGTCGGATTAGATCATGCAGTAGCCTTCGAGACGATGCCGGTTTTTTGCTTTCACCCGCTCTGGCGCCGAGCCACCTCGCCGCGGCTTTTCATTGCTCGCCAGCAGCTGGGCGAGGGCGGCGAGCACCATCAGATGCTCTTCTTCCTGGACATCGGCCTCGGCTTCCTCCTCCAGCAGCGCGACGAGTGCTTCCTCGTCATCCGAGTCCATTGCCGAGGCAGACAAATCGCCGAACACCTTGCGCCCGGTGGGCGTGCACCCGCCGCTAAACTGCCCCTCCGCGGTCGGAAACGGCGGCCGGAAACGCCCAGCTGTTGTTGGAGGGGCTGCCGCGGCGAACTTCTGCTATTTTTCCGGCGGGGAATGGCTATCTAGCGGTGAAGGGCGGCGGGCGGCGCCGGGATATAGCTAGTGGCGGCCGAGGGCGCGGGGGGTGGAAGGCGAGTCGGGAAAGAAAATCTTGACTTTTCACCTCACGGTGTGGGCCAGCCGCGCTTTTCCCTTACGCCGGAGCCCCCGATCGCCCCCTAGTGCGCCGGGTTCGGCTTGCGGCCGCCGGGAGGAAAAAAGGGCCGAACCGGCGCTTTTCGTCGTCCTGGGGGCGTGACTGGGGCTTTTTTTGGCGCCGGCGCCGAAAAAGTGGCCTTGGGGGGAGGGGGGGCTGTTGGGGGCGCGGCTGGAGATGCTCTTATACTACAATGTGATTTCCATTGTTGTTCATACATATAGATACTTGTGTGCTAGCATCTGATCTTTATTTTCTCTATTTCGAGACTGATATGCTTTAAGGTCACATTTTGGTTGGCCCCATGCAAAGGATTACTTAAATGTACTGCAAATTTGACCATCACCTTTTTAGCTTTCTTTATTTTTGGCGTTCCTATCCTATTGCATGCCTTACTACTTGACACACGATTACCTATGTACTAAAAAGAAAGTAAATATTATTCCTATTGTGCCAACATTACATGCTTTGCTATTTAAAAATGATGTGAGCAAACAAAGCGTTTGCATAAGATGAACATATATCCTAATATCTGAACAAATATGTGATAATATTGCTCATAAAAAATGTAGCTTCTCTGATTGTTAGAAACCCTTTATTTTTGCCAGAATTTGCAGGCTATAAAAGTTCAGTTTCGGATTAGTTAAAGCTGGTCTTCTTGTTCATTTCAGGTATGCTGGTGTTGGTGTTTGTATAGTTGAACGGTCAACCTAACTAGACTTGAGTTTGCATCTATGTTCTGTCGCGGTGAAGGTATGCATTTTTCTGTATTCCTCCCTTGGGTGTCAATTGTCATGTGCCATCGCAGAAAAGATCGTTAGTGTTTTCCTACTTCAGGATTATCTTGGTTTAACTATTTTGGGACGGAGCGAGTATGAAGCACACTTTACTTTTCTTGGTTTAATTAACTATCTACCCCATCACACGTCGCTCTCGCTCTGATTGAAGCCCATTAGACTGAACAAAAACCATATCGCGCCATACTACCCCAATACTTCTTTGCAAGCCAACTAAAGTTCACCTCTCTTCTATTGCTAACAAATTGGTCAATAGATGCGAATTTTATTGAAGAAAATTACATATTTAAGAAATTTTAAATAGAAAGGTGTGGCGCACCATCAATGATCTCGTTATACTAGTATTCTGGCTCATTTGTAATTCCTGTAATGATTTTATCTTCCAAGGAGTTCAGCCTAACCTTTATAGTCGTAGGCGCAGATTCAAAGAACTTCAATCACTAGTCCACAGGGTAAAATGCAAATCCTATGCACAATTACCTACATTCTCCCTCCGTCCAGGTTTATTAGGTCCCTTTTATTTTTAGGCAAAGTTTGATCATAAATGTAACTAATAAAATGTAAACTAAATGTCACAAAATACCATGGAAAAATCTCTTTCAAATAAAAATCTAACAATATTTTTTTAGCATATACTCACTCCGTCCGGAAATACTTATCATCAAAATGGATCAAATGGGGTATATCTAGATGTATTTTAGTTCTAGATACATCTCTTTTTATGCATTTTGATGACAAGTATTTTCAGACGGAGGGAGTACTTCCTATTTTGTTAATCAAATAGATGGTCAAAATTGATCCCAAAATACAAGGGGGGCCAATTAACCCGGACGAAGGGAGTAGGTGCGAACTTGTCACATAGGGCCTCATTGGAGCATTTTTCATGCTCTCTCTGCTCGATTCTGTTTGTTATATGTATTACCTTGAGTTTGCATTTGTTAATGGAAATTTTAAGAAATTCTCACAGGTTCTGCAAAAAAGGTCTCTTGCTAAATTTAGTTGGAGTGAGAAGTAAGAGGGTTTAGGGTTTAGGGTTTAGGGTTTGGAGCAACTCCTTCCCCTGTGTCGAGGTTCCACTATCGCGAAATAACGGAACAGCCAGCAGTGCCAAAAGCATCCAGGTGAAAAAAAAGGAGTTCCAGGATGCTGCACAAACGCTAAGAGCAACTCTAGCAGACCCCGCATCCTCCCGACCCGCAAAACGGTTTTGCAGTTCGCGGAAAACGTCTTTGCGGGTCGGCGCGGACGGCCGCAATTGCAGACTCTGCATAATGGACCCGTAAAAAAGGATATTCCCAGAATATGTTTTTTTATGGGTTGGGGTTGCGGCGTCTGATCTGGCGCATTTACTCCCGGCCCACAAAACTTAAATTTGCAACTCAATTTGATCTAGCATATTGCATTGCTTTGTTTTATGACAACATTGGATACAAAAGCATCACCAAATCTTTGCTAGAATAGCAAGCCCAAAGAATTAGAAGATTTCCAATTTCCATAACTGCTCCCACTAGTTGGAGTAATATCTTCTCCATGCATTCGTTGTTGATCTGTGGATTCTTGATTTTGCATTCTTCTTTCTTCATCTTTGGTTCGGAAGAAGTAGATGTTGCTTCCCCTCTAGTTGCACATGCAGCCGCATCATTGCCTTCGATTATACCAAGGAGTGCACTAACATCTTTTAAATTTATTTCTATCAACAAATCAATGTATTGCTCTTCCCAAAACCATAATGAGCATCCTTCGTCCTACACAAAAGAATGAGCAAGCTCGAAGTCAGCCACCGCAGTTTAGCTAATGAATGAACTGTGCACGTACACCGTCGTTTTCGCATTTGAAGAACACCCATCCGGGGTGCTTCGGCGTGCTCGAAGTGAGCCGCAGCACTTTCCGCGTGCAGTCGTCACACTCTATGAGCGGCATCGGCAAGCCATAAAGACGCCGCGCGAGCGCCGAGCCCGGTGGACGGCCGGAGGAGTCCATGCCCGCAAACCTTCGGCGACGGCGGGCGGACGAACTCGCACCTGCATGCGGCGATGCGCCCTTGCCTGGGCTGCGGGAGAGGCTCCCTGACCACTCCATAGCTTGGGGCAGCAACCGGCGGCCGGAAAAAGCCAAATCCGGCGGCCCACGATGAACTACCGCAGATCTGCAAATCCGGCGGCCCGCCGACGCAGGGGGAGGGGGGAGGCCTCGTGCGCGTGGCGGCCTTCCGGCGTGCTCCTGCCGGCTGCGGTCGCCGGAATCTTGGGCGGCGGCCGGCGGCGACGCGAGAGGGGAGAGGAGAGGTGGTTGGTGGAAGAAAGCGCGGGATGAAATGTCCCCCCACCAACCGCTTCCGCTTATATGCAGGGCACCGCAGCCGCGAGGGGAAACCCGCGTTTTCCCGGATTGGGCTCGGAATTTTGCCGCGCCCCCTAAAAAATTTTGCGGGCCGGGGCGGGATGCGGGGTCTGATCGGGCGGGTTTTTCCGCCCCGGCCCGCATTTTAGCGGTTATTTTACGGGTCGGGACGGGATGCGGGGTCTGCTAGAGTTGCTCTAACAGCAGCAACATATAATAACTGAAACTAAATTACTCCATCCTTCCCATAAATTGTATGTAATAAGATCTTATATGATGGGGCGGGACAGCAGTTCTGAACAGATCGAAACCAATCATATTTAGATTATCGTCATTACCAAAGCCAGGCAACATATTATTTTTTCAGGAACAACATTTGCACATATTCAACATTATTGTAGGCTCTAGCAGAGGAGACATATAGAAGACGGGGCAAATATATAGAGGAGAAGTGGAACAGATCAACATGCACATATAGATTGGGCAAATAGGGGAGACGAGACGAGTAACGACGCGCTTGGTCCATGGGAGACGGTCACGGGTTGACGAAGACGTCGAGCTCGAGGACGGCGTTGGGGTGGTCGAGCCGGACGGTCTTCCAGAGCACGTAGCCCGTGGCCATCCTGAACTGGCCCGTGCCGCCGACCACGGACAGCTCCCGCACGGCGGCGCCGATGTCGTCCCGGCCGACCACCGTGACGGAGGAGCCCGCGTAGGGGCCGGACGTGAGGAGCACCTCCATGGTGACCAGCAGCTCCGGGTTCCCCTTGGACGCCCAGACGTAGCGCCCCTGCGCGCGCCCCACGCCCGCCGACGCCGCGGAGGAGGTGGCCGTGAGCGCGTCGTCGATGACGATGGTGTCGCCGAAGTGGCCGCGCGGGCCGTCCAGCACCTGCACCGCCGTCGGCGCCGGGCCGGTCAGCACGTCGTGCATGTAGAAGTGCAGGTGCGCCGACGCCCCCGCCACCGCCGCCGGCCGCGCGGCCAGGACGGCCAGCAGCGCGAGCAGCATGGAGCAGAGCCGGCCGCCGGAAGCCATGGCAAGAGAGCTCAAGAGTCAAGACTCAAGTGTGTGCCTGTGTAATGTCTGATTTCTGCATCCTTGTGTACTCTATATATACACGCAGAAGAAATCTGCATCTTGCTGATAATGTTGCTGAGGTGTATGGTCGGTGTGACAATAATTTCTCAATGATCATGTGTGGTTTGTTATGTATTGAGGGCAGCAGTTGATGCGTCGTCTTCTGGATCGGACCGCGTTTATGTTGCCATCCTTCACTATCGATGGAGCGCGCATGCATGGTCCCGAGCTGCAGATCGAGATCTATCAACAGCAGAAAATGCAGATGAATGTATCAATCATCATTGATTTGTAATACGGTTACATAGCTGCGAAATGGGGATTGTTGCCATAGATTGGGAGGTCTGGATTCAGATTTCAGAGTTCCATGTTATCTTGTTTGCAGAGGTGAAGTGGCGATTCCAACAGTGAAAATGGCAACAAGAATCTACCATGCCATGGTAATGCAAATGGTCACGGCAACTTTAACTCGAGAAGCAGTAAAAAAAATCTCATAAAAGGCAGAAATGCTTAGCCAAATGAGAGTTTTTCCTTTTACTACGAATTTTTGATATAGGATGGTATAAGCAGGCACAATGCTGTTAAGATGTACCATCACATCGTAATGACTGGGAAGAAATAAAGAGAAAACAGATGACACCCCCGTGCACTTGTCCAAGAGATTTTCGAGATAGTCATGTTTTGTATGTGATTCTTGGGCGAAATTCAACATCCTTCTACAACATACTCCCTCCGTTCGGAAATAACTGACGTAGTTTTAGTTCAGTTTTGAAAACCACGTCAGTTATTTGAACTGAGACCATGTCAGTTATTTCCGAATGGAGGGAATGCATTTTTGTTGAGATGAACTAACTGGAGAAACTTGAACACAAATACAAATTGCCCAAATGAATGATTTTTGAAATACTTTGCACAGGTTGACACGCCATGATACTTTTCACATGAGAAGTCGAAGTCATCTTTTTTCCTGTTCTTTAACTACATTCATGTTGTTCCCCGCAAAGAAATAAAAAAAACATTCATGTTGTTAACAGTGAATAAACTGACACTTTCCTTCAGAACAGTCAATTCATATGTTTCATAAAACCGACAAGGCTGAGGTGAATTAATAAGACAGGTAGATGGCTAACTCAGCCGTTGCAAAACTGCTGCTCTGTATTGTCCCTTCGGAGACATTGATACAATTGGAACGGTGCAGAGAAGATTCGCATGGATGGCATGCACAAATTGCCACTGTCTATTTATCATATCTGGATATTGCAATGTACTACTTACAAAGGAAAAGATCATCTGTTGGAACATTATGGACAAGGACTGGGATATCTTGCATGTACATCATCGATCTCCGCCAAAATTTCTTCACAGAGATGGACCCGTGTGGCCTGAAGAACTTCCTCGAGCTGCCATAATTTAGTAGCACCGAAAACAGCTGACCCAACGAGGGGGTGTCTCAGTACAAATGCTGAAAGCATAAAGATGAGAGGAAATGGTCAGTGATTAATGGCTAAAAATGCAACTTTGCAAAGAACATAAATTATGTGGTAACACACCTACTGCTAGGATTGATGGTGAAATGCCATACTTGACGCCAATTCTTCTATATTCCTGAAATAGTTTACAAGAATTAATGTGTAAGCACGGAGAAGACAGAGGTTTGCTACTACCACACCTTCACTGCCGATTCCAGTTTGGGATTCTGCAGATTGTATCTGGATTCACCTTCGGAGTATCTCCCTACAAAGCAGGAGGAGCACTGATGATGCGGAGCACAAGACTGAAATTAAAGGGGCCAGGAATCTGGCTATGAAACTAGCTATTTAAAAGGTAAGACTTGATACCTTTGAAAAGATTCATCCTTGCATCTGGAGGTCCGCTGTCATCAGATGAGTGATACTTCCCTGAAAGTATACCCATTGCCATTGGGCTGTAGGCCAGCAAACTGATTCTGCAAATGATTCACCAAGGCAAGTTAAGAGTCAGCTTCTACAAAGTAGCTCCAAACTGAGATGGGCAGCATTTGTTACCCACAAAAGTAGCTAACTGAAGGTTGAGGACTATACTATGGATACCTCTCGTGATGGCAGCATTCCGCCAATCCAGCATCAAAATTGCGACACAGCAGGTTATACGAGTTCTGCAAAATGCATATGAAAATAAGTATTAAGCGTTATTCCGTCACTGAAACAATACACATCAAAATGATTAGAATCACTCTACTGCTTACTTGGACGGTTAGTATCTTGGAGCGCAGCTGAAAATCTACAGACAGTTGAAGGAACTTCATCAACCCATACGGTGTTTCATTGCTAAGGCCAATGTACCTGATCTAATACCAGGAATTTAATGCATCTGCCGAAATGGGAGAACTAACATCTTGGACAAATAGGCAAGATGGAACACCGACGACACAGCACGCTGCAGCATACCTTGCCAGACTCTACGCCTTTTCCAAGTGCCTCTAGCTGTTCTTCCATCGGTATAGACGCGTACTGACGGCTCGGATCGTAGTCCGTCTCTCCAAACATAGGAACATAACTACAGGGTAAGCATGCCTCGTATTAGGACTCACTCGAGGGTGCACATAATACTAGCATAAAAAACATGGCATTGCAGCTACTGGCATGGAATGAAGTTGTTGGACAGACCGGTCAGGCCAATGTATCTGGTAGAGGTCGATGTAATCCACACCCAATCTGCGCAAACTGCAACCACAAAAGGAGAGCATATCAAACATTCTTCAGATAATATGAGCAGAAATACCATCAGTCCAACTAAGCAAACGATTCCTGAAGGAAGATGTACTGAGTTGGTAAACCATTTCATTCTGAACAAAAAATGACTAGCTTCTGGACATTTTAGAGGAAACTAGCTTCTGAACTTAGAACAAAGGATCAAGTATCAAAAGTTCTGAATAGAAGAAAAAATAATAATTGACCAACCTGGAATCGATTGCCTCCGTGATGTTCCTGGAGTCGAGCGCCACCGGCCCGCCACGGATCCACGTCATCTGACCAGACGGCCCGGCGACCTGCCCGAGCAACGCAGGATCGAACACACAGAATAAATTGCAGTGTTGGTACTAGATTTTACAAAGGGCATTGGCCGCCGAAGACGACAAGCTGACCTTGGTGGCGAGCACCACGCTGTCGCGGGGGACCCGCCGGGCACGCAGCCACCGGCCGACGAGCTCCTCGCTGCGCCCGTGCGTTTCCGCGCGCTGCGGCACCGGGTACATCTCGGCGGAGTCGAAGAAGTTGACGCCGGCGTCGAAGGCGGCGTCGAGGAGGCGGAGCGATTCCGGCGGCCCGCTTTGCTCCCCCATCGTCATGGTCCCTGCGACGACGAGGTCTGGTCACCGCAGAAGCGTGGGCGGAGGCAGGAGGTAGAGGATGGATGGATGTGGGGCCGGACCGAGGCAGAGGCGGGAGACTGGCGGCAGGTCGGGGGCGAGATGGAAGGTGGGCATTGCCATGGCCGCCCTCTGTTGCTGCTGGCTGCCGCTCTCTCCTATCCTCTCCACTGTAGCAGGCCTCCGCCGATGAAGGAGAGAGAAAAGGAAATGCCCCTTTTTTGACGGGGGCATTGGAGCGCTTTTTTTTTTGCAGGCACAGCGCTTAAGAAAAACATATTCCACAGCGCAAAAAAAAATTGAAATTTTTTGTACATACAGAAATACACATATAACACGTTGACGACAAGTTTCATAACAATATTCTTTCATACGTGGCATAGACAAAAAAGACAAAAATAAACGTGAAAATGTATCCCTTTTTGTTGTTGGGACGGGATTTTTTTTTTTGCAGCTTGCAAATCATAATATTTTTAAACAAAATTTTACAGATCCATCGTGAATATGTATAAGTTATTACATTTTAAAAAAAACTTAAAAAATATGATTTTTTTTAATCATTTGAGACTTGGGGTTGGGACTTGGGACGCAGAGCACATGCCACCGCGTCCATGGCCGATCTAAGCAGGGAAGTCAGATTGGAGCTGGGTGGCGTGGTAGCCGGGGTGGAGAGGAGCGGCGCTGGTTGCTGTGTGGGATGGGGGGAAGAAAAAAGACAGGGGCTGGTTAGCGACTACAGTAATTATAGTTTTGGCATTTCGGACATGGTTGAAGTTTGTGAACATTCACTTTTGAGAAAACCAATGCGGATGGGGTGAAGAGAGTATAAAATGCCAACTAAATTTAATCGTCTAACCTAATTATAGTTTGAAAACTGAAATTTGTGAATTTTGGTGCACGTATTCATATTATTCAACAATTTTTATTTTAAGTTCATTTTTGCAAATAATTAATCTGTGAAGAATTTGATGCCTGGATAATAAGATAAGTTTGCAATAATAAGATGCAAAATAAATATACAACTAAAAATCTATGTTTTGGTTATGAAGCATAGAATTGTTGCCATTGCTAAAGCTGACAAGATAGATGTATGTCCATCATGTATCTGCTCTACTGGGTTACCAAAAGTAAGATATTAATTGCTATTTATTTCTCCATCCATCTAGGTTTATTAGGTCTAAGAGCACCGTAAGAATGTCCGTTTTTAGGCTGGTCATAGTGAGGAGTAACTTATACTAGTGTCATGCATATGACACTATATGACACTAGTCTAAGTTACTACATTCATAGTGCAAAGTGTCATAAATGACTTCATTTATTAGCTTGTAGACTCATCTTATATTGAGAAGCGCTATGTTACAGTATCATATTATGTTACTCTAAACACAACTCTCCTCATTAAATACCGGCCACATAAGCAAATTTGTCTTGAAACCCGCTATGTTACTAACTAAGTTACTCCCACTATGACTAGCCTTAGGCTGGTTATAAGGCTAGTCATAGTGGGAGTAACATAAGTAGTAACATACATGCCACATAAGCAAAAAAGATGATGTGTCAAGTAACTAATGAGGAGAGAAGCAAATAGAGTAATATAATATGTTACCATCACATAGCGCTTCCCGATGCAAAATGAGTCTACTAAACAATAAATGAAGCTCTATATGTTATCACACTTATGTTACTACCCACTATGAAGGTTAGTAACATGGACTAGTAACATGTGCATGTTACTAGTCTAAGTTACTCTCTACTATGACTAGCCTTATGAGGCCTTGCTTTGGAAATCTACATGCATGCAACCATCTCATTGGTTGTAGCAAGAGGCATTGTTGCTAGTCCCATGGCTGAATAATATGTTGCATGAATGCTTTTTCTATTGGCTGCATATGAGAGTTGGCATGTGAAAGTGCATTGAGAGTGAGATGAAAGAATTAATGTGAGCAAATTACTATATATCTTGGTCCAAGAAAGGTGGTCTCCGGCCCAAAAAGCTCGGACGCAGGAAGTTATTTATACGGGCCATGAATTTATTGCTATTTATTGAGTTACCAAAGATGTCAGGCCGGTGCCAGGCTTTATAACTACAAACAATTGTATTTTACTGGATATGAATTTATTACTATTTTTTGGGTGACCAAAGATGTTTGACCAGTATCAAGTTTTACAATAAGAAACAATTTGTTTATGGGCTGTGAATTTATGTTACTAGCTAAATACCGTGCATTGGTACGAGATGAAACAATATTTGAAAAAGTGGTGGCGTCTGACCTATTGTCCTCGGTCATCGCTACCGTCCTGGAAGGCGCGGTCGGAGCCCTCGACCGTTAGTGCTTGGTCATCCTCGAGCGTGTGACGTCAACCTTGTTCTATGGCGTTTGTTGTGCTCGCCCGTGAACATTTTAGCAACTGTCGGCATGTAGACGTCCTGCAGAGAATGGTCATCATTCATCTTTGTAATGCTTAGTCTCACATATCATGAGTGTGTGGTGGCCGTTGTCCATATAGTCAAGCGATAGCGGGCCATGTTGAGGAGAGCCTGCTAGCAGTCACCAACGTCAGCGAGAGCCTGTTGGCCGTCCTCACTTGCGAGCTCTTTCAAATTGATTTGGCATTATTAACTGCCTTCTTAATTAATTAATTGTAGGCTTAATTATTTGTTTGACTAATTATCTATAGTTTTAATTAATTACATAGGTAATTAATTAAACCAACATGCATCGCACAACAACTCATCCTCCATGCTCGAGTAGCTCACCATCCTTCGTACTCTAAAGGACGACATAGCATTTCAAATAAGCTCAATAGCATTTGACCGAACACCTGCCGGGCGTGGTGTCCGCCATGGGGTCGTCGATAGGGGGGCGGAGTGTACCTGGGTACAAACGGCTCCAGGGTGGACAAGTCCATCGTAAAGGCGAGCGGGCACGTCGGTGCTGGTTGCGGACGTCCGACAATGCCTCTGCGGCGGCCGGAGAGGTACATCAGCGACGGCGGAGGTGCAGGGTGCAGATGCAAAGCAAGGGGAAGATGGGGCACAGTGGAAGGAAATGGGGCCGGGAGGGGGGACTGGGTGGGACGGGGTGTCGTACTTCTATGTGTCTGCTGTCCGGACTCCCACAAATCTCCCGCACATTTGTCTCCAATTTGCGGTTGAAAATGCATCCGGACCACGTCGTAGACCGATACATGCCCATGTTGGATGGCTTCCGCGGTCTGGACAACGCTGTCCGGACGGATGCGAGCGGTTTGAGGGTCGGCGATGGACTTGCCCTAAATCAGAGGTTCATGTGAATATATTCCAAAATGCCTACAAAATTCTCGGCAGATTTGCATGCAATCCATAAATTTCATTTTTATTATAGCATTTTATTATTTAGACATAAAATGGCACATTACACGGTGATGCTCATATGAGACAGCAACAGTCCATGAAGTTGGGCGGCATGACCTCCCCTCCCCTGAGGTATCCTTGCTGCTTGCAGTAGTTGCTGCATTCAGGCCGGGAAAAACACTGCCCATATTCTGATGCGTCTCTTGCATCTACAAGCGAAATTTATTTGGTGAGCATTCACGCCATCACTTCGATAGTCTTGAAAGGTCCCCAATTTAACTGGAAACACTTAGCCATGTCCATGGCACAGGGATTTCTTAGGAAAAAGGTTCAAGTTATGCAGGAATCTCAGAGAAAATAGAGGGACTTACAGGCAGAGCAAAGGAGGGCAAGCATGGCTACAATAACGAGAAGGATCTTGCACAGGATGGAAGAAAACGTTGTTGCCATCTCTCTGTTTGTCTGATGCTACTTGAAGTCTTCCAAGCTACTATTCTTTTACAGAAAAAATGGTTTCTATGTTGGCTTAGTTGAAGTCGTCTGAAGATTCACACGCATATATATAGTGACGGAGAATGAGTTATCTTAGAACTGAAGCTTCTGTACTGTTTAATGCTGATTATTTAGTGTGATTAATGTTGTGTAAAGATATGCATGATATCAATAAATAAGGCTCTAGGAAGGGGCGGCCACTCGTGCTAGGGGAGAGAAAAAACGTTGTTGGATAGTACCTCCCTCAGATAGAGAATGTTTACTGCTGTGGTTATTTCAGGCTGGCTGTGCCCCTATCTACGCCAGATAACACCCACCCAAGGTAAACTTTCCTTTCTTATTTTCACCACGACAAAAGCTCAGAAGTCTCTCTCTCACACACACAGGTAACCCGCCGCCACGAGCGTCCCCAACGGGAGAGCCACACATACTAGCTAAGACTAGCCACAATGGGTAGTAACATGTCTATGTTACTAGTCTATGTTACTACCTCTATAGTGAGGAGTAACATATATGTGGTAACATGCAACACTTCATTTATTAGACTATAGACTCATCTTGCCTTGATATGTGTGATGTTACTCATACTACTAGTAACTAGCTATGTTACCGCATGCCTCTCTCTCTTCATTTATTGCTTGCCACATCATCTATTTTATCTAGATATGCGTGATGTTACTACCTAAGTTACTCCCACTGTGGGTAGTCTAACAACCAGCGTTTTAGTCTCGAGGGAGGAGTGTGTGGGAGGAGAAAGCGCCGTCGGCTATTTTGATATGTGATCTGTCTCGACGTGGGAGGCGATGGATCGATCCGGCCAAAGTAGCTGCGTGAAGGTCGTGACAGGGCTGCTGAATTCTATGCTAGAAACGGGCATTCCGAAGCTGAGACACCTCACTGATGCTAGCCAGTTGAGAACATTCAGCGCCGAATATCGATATTTCGCAGATGATCCAAAGAACATCGTGCTTGGCGTGAGTAGCGATGGCATGAATCTGTTTGGCAACCAGAACACAAACCATAGCACATGACCCGTGTTTGTATGGATGTACAGCCTCCCCCCTTCCCTAAGTAGTAGCAGCGCCGGCTAGGAGCATAGAAGCAGCGAGGGGAAGGCACTGTTGCTACACAAACTTAGTAGTAGCGGTAGGTCAGGACCCGCGCTATAGGTAGTTTAACAGCAGCGCTCGTCCATCCCACTCTACTGCTACCCTAGGTAGTAACAGATAAAAGTTAGCTGTGCGTCCTAGCAGTAGCGCGGGTTTTCCTTAGTAGTGGGTGCCGATTAGCCCGGGCGTTTGAGGTCGATTTGAGATGTCCGTCTGATTTTTTTAACCGGTCAATGACGGAGCCGTCTGCCCGGACATTGAAAGGTGTTTGAGGCGCCAGGCTGTAGATACTCTCTTACTTTGTGGCTACAAGCAAAAGAGGTAAAAGAACATAACCTTTGGGAATCTGATTGATTACACAAGAGTATCTAGTGAAATACGTGAAGTACACACAAAAAAAAAGGTGTAGTCGGCAGGATTCGAACCTGGAGCACCAAAAAAAGGTGTGGTCGGCAGGATTAGGCCAGACGTTTGAGATGTCCGTCTGAATGTTTTTTTTATACCAGGTCAATGACGGCAGTGGCGGACCCAGGAATGAGCCAAGGCCCAGGCGAACTGGGCCAAGGCGCAGGCAGCTCTGTTGATTGTAGCATTTTACCGTAGCTACATTGCACAAGTATATGAAGGACATGGGCCTCAGGCCCCAGACCGCCGCCCCTTCTGCCTGGGGCCTAAATCCGCCCATGAATAACGGAATCGTCTACTCGGACACTGAAAGGTGTTTGAGGCGCCAGACTGTAGATGCTATTTTACTTTATGGCTACAAGCAAAAAAGGTAAAGAAAAAATATAAGTCTAGTGAATACGCACACAGAAAAAAGGCGTAGTATGCAGGATTCGAACCTGAAGCACAAAAAAAGGAAAAGACGTGGTCGGCAGGATTCGAACCTGCGCGGGCAAAGCCCACATGATTTCTAGTCATGCCCGATAACCACTCCGGCACGACCACTGCATGTGATAAATTTATTTTTAATCGCTCCATAGAAGCAAAATACCGCAAGCTAGATAGTAACATCACCCAAATGGGATTATGATATACTGTATAAGATGAGTACTACAGGTAGCATCGAGTATGTCGGGTAGTACTACCTGGCTAAACCTAAGCTAACCGGCTCCTCATTTCTGAATCTGAATCGGACTTTAAATATTGCAACTGATGTCTTTTCCTTTTACTTTCTTGATGAAGCGAGAACCCGACGGACGCGCCTAATCTGCACCCGAGCTCAAATGAGCTCGGGTGAACAGTAAAATCGAAAAAAATTCAAAAAATTCTATTTTTTTTTGAGAGAAACATTGACAAAAGTTTTAAGTGCCTGCAAAAATTCGTCATGAAATCACATTCATAGAAGGCGTGGCAAAAAAAAACAGTACTCTGAAAAAGCTACTTTCAAACGTATTTTGAAGCATTGAATTTGTTTTTTTTGCCACGCCTTACAGGAATGTGATTTCATGATGAACTTTTGCAGGCACTTAGAACTTTTGTCAATGTTTTTTTCAAAAAAAATTTGGAATTTTTTGAAATTTTTTTAAATTTTTTTCGATTTTACTATTCATGCGAAAGCATATGAACTCAGGTGTAGAATGGACTTTTCATAACCCGACGCCTGTCAATGCATACCGTGGGCATGCATGCATGCCCAAGGAAGGAGGAAGAGACTGCCGTGTTCACCGCAGGTCCGCAGCCGCCCATCCCTGGCTAAATCATTCTGCGAGAACGGGGCAGACAGGCAGACACCGGTCACGGGCTCGCTCCGTCGCACCAACCATACGCGCGGTACGTGCTTTATCTGTGCACCCCATTGTATCGAGCTACTGTACACCTCCGCCTACAACGCCGCCACCTCCCACGTCGCCGTCATCGCCGTCTTGCCGCCGGGGATCCGAAAGCTTCCCACCCCCACTCCGCGACACAGCCGCGACTAAGAAGCCGCCTCGCCGCCTCGGTAGCTCCTTCTTCAGACGCCGGCACGCTCGTCGGCGCGACTCCCTTCGCCGGCGGGCTCCTTCGTCGACGCCCGCAAATTGTTTGACAGTTTGCCAAGGTACAAAATGGACGTCGAGCGTATCTTTGGTGTATTGCAATCTCGATGGGGCATCGTTCAGTATCCTGCTAAGACTTGGATTGACAAACAGATTGGGGGAGATTCCAAGAATTTATTTATTCACGAACGGACAGAGAGGGAGGGGAATGATTCGCGGCGCAGAGGAATTTACCCGGTAGTCATCGGCGAACTCGATGCGGAAGGCGTCCTTGATGGTCTCGGCGGAGGCGCGGTGCCCCTCGCCGGTGTCGCTCATGAGGACGACGACGTTCTTGGCGCGGTTGGCGCCGAGCTGGACGAGCTCCATGGTGCCCTCCTCCTCCTCCCAGAAGGGCTCGTTGTCGTCCTCGGGCCCGGCGAGCGAGGCGAGGGAGGACGAGGAGGCGCGGCCCGCGGAGGAGAGCTCCCCGGCGTAGGAGAGGCTCTTGCGGAACCCGTGGCGCATCCGGTGCTGCTGGTGGTACGCCGCCACGCTCTCCACCATAGTCTCCCGAATCGACCGCACCCGCGGCGCCGCTGTCGGCGCCTCCATCGCGCCCAGCCGCGGATCGCTGCCGCTAGTCCTTTCCATGGGAAGCCCGGCCCAGCCCGAAAAAGCCCGACCCGACGCTGCTCCCGAGCCGGGCTCGGGCCTAGATTTTTTAGCCCGATGGCCGGGCCCGGGCCCGTTGTTTTTGCGCTTTTCTGAAGGGGCCCGGCCCGAGGCCCGACGGGCTTTTACGCGTTCGGGCCGGGCTTGGGCCCAAAAAACAGGCCCGATGGCCGGGCCGGGCCCAGGCCGAAGCCCGGCCTGGCCGGCCAGGTATAGCCGCCGCCTTCCGTAGACGCAGGAGGGCGAAGGGGGGAGATGGCTGGCAGGTCTCCTCTGTCGTCGCCGGTGGGCGTTTAAAATTGGCGAGGGGGCAGGAGGGAATGGTGGAGGGACGGAGGGGGAGAGAGCTGGTGAGGGAGGTCGAAGGAGGGAGGGGGGAGGGCGAGTGTACACTAGTAGAAAAAGGGTCTAATGTGAAATTCATTAGTCCCGATTTGGTATTGAACGGCACTAATGTGACCATTAATGCCGGTTCCAACGGCCAGGCGGGCGGCGCTCATTAGTACCGGTTCGTGGCGAACCTTTAGTACCGGTTCGTGCCACGAACTGGTACTAAAGGGGTGGTGGCCTTTAGTACGGGTTGGTGGCTCTAACCGGTACTAAAGGGGGGTCTTTAGTACCTGTTGGAGCCACCAACCGGTACTAAAGGTGGTGGCCTTTAGTACGGGTTGGTGGCTCCAACCGGTACTAAAGACCCCCCCCTTTAGTACCGGTTGGAGCCACCAACCGGTACTAAAGGTGGTGCGCTGCCACCCGCGGTGCACAATGTTTAGTCCCACCTCGCTAGTTGAGAGGAGCTCGCACCGGGTTATAAGCCCCGCCGCGGCTACCGTGTCGAGCTCCTCTCTAAGCAGGCCTTTGTGGGCCTATTGCAAGTCTTCTGCCCTGTGGGGCCTACTGGGCCGTACGGGCCTGCATCCTGGCCCAACTAGAGATTGGGTTTCTAGTCGTATACAGGCCGTGCCGGCCAAGTAGGATGGCTGTTTTTGCTTTATTTCAAAAATAAAAATAAAAAAAATCCTTACCAACCGGGACTAAAGGTCTTCGAGACCACGGCGCGCCTCGTGCCACGTGGTGGGCCTTTGGTCCCGGTTCGTGTTAAACCGGAACTAAAGGGGGACCTTTAGTCCCCACTTTTTAGTACCGGTTCCAGAACAGGTACTAAAGGTCCTTACGAACCGGTACTAAAAGCCGTTTTTCTACTAGTGGTACACCTGGAAATTTTGGAGGTTGGGGACGGGACGGGACGGCGGTGGTGGCGGTTGTCGCGTGTTTTGTGTGTGTGCTCGCTCTCGCTCTTTTGGTGGCTTCTAATGATTTGGGAATTTGGGAATTGGGAGACCGGGGCTACGAGTTGTTGTGACGGTTGGAAGAGTCTGAGGGGTTTTGGGGGAAAAAGTGTGTCCATGTCAGAGTTGCTGATTAATTTTTGAGATAGCTAACAACTTATTTCAAGCGGTCGTCTGTGTGAGAGAGAGGGGTTATGATTGGTTAAGGTTAATCTTGCACGAGACTACCATTGTTACTCCACCCGATGGGAAAGAGTTAGCGGATCGTAAACTTGCCTTACCAAACCTGGTGATTTATTTGACCCGAGGAATGTCTTCTTATTTTATTGACCTATATAATAAGTGTCTTCTTTTATACAAATAAAGGCAGCGAGTATCGGACCATAACGTTAATAATGCCCGAACCATGGGTTTAGGCGAAAAGAGGAAAAGATTAATGCCGCGACACACCGAACAGTACGGGAAACGAAATAGAAAGGTGTTTGGACATCGCGTCGGTAAAACGACAATGATATGAGTTTGTATGGATAGTCGAAGCACGATGATGAGGAGACATGGTTTCGAAGTGGTCTCTTCTCAACAGCTTATCTGTCGGATGAAAACAAGGTCGTGGTAACAAGTGGTCGTTGAGCTCCTAGTTTGACTGTTGGTGACAAACTGGAATGAAAGAATGCCCATAGTACTGAGATGGAGAAGAATACCTCACCAATAAGAAATAGAGCAGCACCCATTGTGCTTCATTTCTTTTACTAGAGAGAGTAGTCAAAGCCTCTAAATATCCCGAGGGCTTTCTGTGTTGGATCTGATGGCTGAGCTTGTTGTTCCTTATCTTGCGAGATTAAATCGGGTGCTCATATTTTTTGGTCACACAAAAGAAGGTGTGCCCTAGATCAAAACTCATGGCACGATCAACAATGTTGATGTTTGGTCGGATAATCTTCGCTTGCCCTAAGAAAAAGAAGCATCAAAATCGGGGTTTACATGGTACATGTGTTCTTTTTACCGGGGGCATTGTCTTTCCTTAATTTTCAACCCTTATTGTGCCATTTTTCTTTGTTCCTCTTCTTACGATCATTTTTGTGCGTTTTGTCTTCGAAGAGTAGTTTCCCACGCATGGATAGAATGGCGGTTATCGGTTCATGACAAGGACGGTAGTCTGACTATCGAGCTATGGCGATATTCGATACCACATGGTACACGTGATGAGAAACCCTTGTCTCCTAAAAGCAGAGCAAAGAGCTAGGATATCCAATGAAATACCTTAGGCTCGATCTACTCACTGGCAAAATTCAAAATACCCCTACGGTGTGCCTGTCAAGGCAACGATGGATATGCTCCAAAATCAAGTACATGTCGAGGTA